>NC_041398.2:181415522-181643022 GCF_900747795.2 Erpetoichthys calabaricus
CAGTGGGACCTAGGTACACCCATCTACTGTCCAGAGAAGTCTGGCCAGAAGTGGTCTTCATGGAAGAGTTGCAGTCAAAAAGCCATACCTCCGACGTGGAAACAAGGCCAAGCAACTCAAGTATGCACAAAAACATAGGAACTGGGGTGCAGAAAAATGGCAGCAGGTGCTCTGGACTGATGAGTCAAAATCTGAAATATTTGGCTGTAGGCAGTTTGTTCGTCAAAGGGCTGGAGAGCGGTACAATAATGAGTGTCTGCAGGCAACAGTGAAGCATGGTGGAGGTTCCTTGAACGTTTGGGGCTGCATTTCTGTAAATGGAGTTGGAGATTTGGTCAGGATTAATGGTGTTCTCAATGCTGAGAAATACAGGCAGATACTTATCCATCATGCAATACCATCAGGGAGGCATATGATTGGCCCCAAATTTATTCTGCAGCAGGACAACGACCCCAAACATACAGCCAAAGTCATTAAGAACTATCTTCAGCGTAAAGAAGAACAAGAAGTCCTGGAAGTGATGGTATGGCCCCCACAGAGCCCTGATCTCAACATCATCGAGTGTGTCTGGGATTACATGAAGAGACAGAAGGATGTGAGGAAGCCTACATCCACAGAAGATGTGTGGTTAGTTCTCCAAGATGTTTGGAACAACCTACCAGCTGAGTTCCTTCAAAAACTGTGTGCAAGTGTACCTAGAAGAATTGATGCTGTTTTGAAGGCAAAGGGTGGTCACACCAAATATTGATTTGATTTAGATTTCTCTTTTGTTCATTCACTGCATTTTGCTGATTGATGAAAATAAATGATTAACACTTCCATTTTTGAAAGCATTCTTTGTTTACAGCATTTTTTCACACCTGCCTAAAAGTTTTGCACAGTACTGTATATGAATATTTTATATATATGTATATGTTTATGCTTATTTAAGTATATACTGTACTCCCTTGAAAAAAATAGTAACATTGTCTTCTTTAAACTATATTGTTGCACAATGGGAATGAAAGTCAATGAAGAAGGAAGACAATATGATACTGTTTTTCCTATCAAGATCTTTATAGACTACCCATAAGTGCTGTATACATTACCAAATGTTAAAATGTTGAGTTACTCTAAAATCTATAAAATAGCACCAGCTACAACATCAAATACATGTCATCGGTTATTTATGTTTTCTTCACCTTTACAGATATTGCTGTGTAAAGTACTTATCCTTTTATAAAATTCACAAAACAGGTAAAGGTTATTTCCACCATTAAAAAATAAACACAATGGAAAAACGCAACATTTGAGCTGTACAGCCTTCTTCAGGTGCGTCATCATTGTTTGTTTTTTTTTTTTTTTTGGAACCTGAGTGGTTCAGACGTGTAATACCATGATACATTTATTTAAATCTGATATTCATTGAAACTGGTTGTCTGTCCTTATATTTAGTCAACCTTTTAACATTTCCTTTCAGTGGCAAAATTTTTAATTATAATGGAATAGTAGACTTATTATATATATGGGAGAGTAAATGTCTCTTGTAATACATTCAGAGTATCATAAAACTAATATCTCTTGTATTCACTTACCACATTACCTACAAAGATAAAGTGAAGAAATAGAAAAGAGACGTTTTTAGAAATTAGCATGCTGTTTTATAAAGTCACTATAGAATGACATTTTAAATACAGCAATTGGATCGTGTAAAATACATAAAAGAAAGTAATTTGGAGACAAAAAATAACAAAAGATTAACTTTGGATGGCATGATGTAAATTGATATCTGTCATTCATTATAAAGGTTCACGTGTTTCTTTCGCTGTTTTTCCAGATTAATATGTAATATGGAACCTCCAGCGTCTTTGAACTAATTTTAGCCCTGGAAACCTACCAATATCATTTCAGGTTTTTGAATCATTTCCATTCATTTAAAGTAATAAGCTGCCTATTATTCATGGTATTTGTAACTGAATACTCTTTGTTTGACCATCATTGTTATCCCTTTTCACAGGATTGTGTTAGTTATTTTTAGATTATACTTGTAACTGTGGTTGCGGTAAAGTGTAGGTGCAGGTTCACATATATGTGCCAGCAGAGCACAGGTCCATAGCTGTTTAACTGATATTGACATTCTTTCATGAAGAACAAAAAAATATTTTTAACCTGTTTCAAGCAAGACATCCTATGCATAGAGAGTTTTTGATGTTTTTGAAGGCAAAGAACTGTAATATTGGCTAAGTCAATCAACTGACCTCAACACAATTGGACATGCATTTGTTGTGCTGAAGACAAAACTGATGGCGGAAAGTCCAATGAAGAGAAGACAGCTGCAGTAAAGGCCTGGCAAAGCATCACTAAGGTGGAAACCCAGCACTTAGAGATGGCCATGAGATCCAGACTTCATGTCTATCTTTTCTTAAGTGCTCATACAATATTTTGTTAAACCCCTTGAATTAAAGCTGAAATTCTATACTTCAATCCCCTCTTGATTGCTTTGTTTCAAATCCATTATGGTGGTGTACAAAGCCAAAATTATGAAAATTGTATCACTGCCTAAATACTTATGAACCCAGTACTGTATATGGTTGGATTCATTCCCATTTGTTTTTGGTGGCACACTGCTTAGTGTTGCTGTCTGCATCCTCACTTTGAATTCTGTTCCTGAGTTTCCGCTCATATTCATGTGCAATTTCTATGGGTACTCAGTCTGCTATCTTACATGTCAAAGAACATGCTGATTAACCTGATGTAGGACTGTAATATGGCACTTTGTGTGGGCTTTATCATCTGTCCAGGGTTGGCACCTACCCTGATTCTGATGCTACTTTAAAAGGTTCCAACTACTCGACAACCTTGAATTAGATTAAGCAGGTTTGAGTATGTTATGTTTTTGTGATGTATGAACTTGTGACTGTTATGTCTTTGGAAAAAAAATGAGAATGGTAATAAGATATCTTCTGGCTCTTTCAAAAAGTCAAAAGATAAAATTGCATCATTTATGACCTTTAAAGAAAAGCATATTTCTCTCACAGATATAAAATTACTTTGTGTAGTGCCAGAATCAGGTAAAATGAAAATTATAAAACAGAACATTTAGTGTGATAACAGGGTGGGGGTGACATTGTGGCACACTGCTTAGTGCCACTGCTTCATAGGTCATTGTGTGTAAATCTAAACTGTATATCTCATCATCATCATCATCATCATCAAGGGGGGATTAGAGTAGAACATTTTAAGGCCAGATGTCATTCCTGATGCCGGCCTCCTTTATCACTTATCCTTTATCAGCTTGCACAGTTTTCTCCCAGTCACTGGAGTTTTCTGTGGAGAGTGGAGAAGAGGTTGGAGGGGTGGTGATAACCTGCTCATCTAAGTCACAAAATGGCCATTAAACTGATGATAATGATGATGACTCGGTTATTGTGTGTTGTGAACTTTGGAAGTTCTTTGTGTGTCTACATGGATTTTCATGTGGATACTCTGTGTTTTTCTCCCACTTCCCCAAAGACATGCAAACTAAGTTAATCAAACAAAATGACCAAGTGGAGTGGGCCCTTTAATGGACTGGTGTCCTCCCAGAGGCTGGTTGCTGTCTTAAGCCAAGTGCTGTTGGGATAAGCTTCAGCCTCCAAAACCTCAAATTGGATTAAATTGGTTTGAGAATGTTATGTTATATTATTCAAGATGATATTTCTTAGAGGTTTATGCTTCAGTAAGCAAGGATTATGTCCTCATACTTCTGTTAAAATTGTGAAACATATATTAATGTGGTAAAAAATACATTCAACAACGCAGATTGATAGTGTATATTTTGTATTGCAGTTGTATTAGTTGCATTAGTGTATAGTGGTGTGATGGCGCATTGATAGGTGGTGATAAATCACAGCATCAAGAAACCTATGTGATATTGTCTTCCTTGTGACTATCTGTATAGACCAGTGGTTCCCAACCTTTTTTTGGCCATGCCTCACCTAGGCCTCTCTAAAATCATGATGTCCCCCACTGTAACATATACCTCATTCTTATTATTACCTATTCAAAAAGTGAATTCATATTCACGTATAGGAAGCCCATTATGTCATTAATTTGGTCTAAACAGGCTTCCAAAGAACATGGAAACAAAAGAGGGAAAGGATAGTTGAAGAACTGACAAAGAAATCACTAAGAAATTGTTAAAAAAATAATAATACTATGAAGTAATATGAAAATACAGCAAATACAGTTTTGAAAACATATAATAAGAGATGTGATATTCATAAATATGATAAATTGGACTGGACTGCCAATAATGATGCTCTGTGCAAGAGAGAACTAAGCCGGCTATACTTCCTTAGAAGGCTGGCGTCCTTCAACATCTGCAATAAGATGCTGCAGATGTTCTATCAGACGGTTGTGGCGAGTGCCCTCTTCTACGCGGTGGTGGGCTGGGGAGGCAGCAATAGAAAGAAGGATGCTTCACGCCTGAACAAACTGGTGAGGAAGGCAGGCTCTATTGTAGGCATGGAGCTGGACAGTTTGACATCCGTGGCAGAGCGACGGGCACTGAGCAGGCTCCTGTCAATCATGGAGAATCCACTGCATTCACTAAACAGTGTCATCTCCAGACAGAGGAGCAGCTTCAGCGACAAACTGCTGTCACTGTCCTGCTCCACTGACAGACTGAGGAGATCATTCCTCCCCCACACTATGCAACTCTTCAATTCCACCCTGGGGGGGGTAAACATTAACATTATACAAAGTTATTGTCTGTTTTACCTGCATTTTTATCACTCTATAATTTAATATTGTTTCTTTATCAGTATGCTGCTGCTGGAGTATGTGAATTTCCCCTTGGGATTAATAAAGTATCTATCTATCTATCTATCTATCTATCTATCTATCTATCTATCTATCTATCTATCTATCTATCTATCTATCTATCTATCTATCTATCTATCTAAATATAAAATAACTTTAATGACAGCTTTTTCTTTAATATTTTGATCATTTTATATTTTTGTTATATTGCAAAATTTTATAATTATTGTTACAATTCATATTATTTTATTGGTAAAAACTATTTTAAAACCAAAGCCGGTTGTAAAATCATAAATTAAAGGGTTCACTATTCCTTCTGTGTTTATATAAATATATAAATGTCTCTGTAAAAAATAAAAATTATTTGTTTATTTTTTCAGACATTTTTAACAGTGAATTTCTGTTTTTTCATTTTATAAATTGTTTAACGTACCTAAATTCTCGAATTGCCCCCTAAAAAATCAAATTTGCGCCCCACGTTAGGAATCACTGGTATAGACATTCTTTATTCTTCTTGTTTGTTTAATTTATTTCTTGATGCAGTTTGCTGCCTGCATCTTGAAGATGTACAGGATAATTTAATTTAATGGTCCTATATTGAGCCATTATCACTGTTGATGTGAACCCCCTCTGATGGGCTAGGTTGTTTTTCACCTTGTACCTGATTCTGCTGGCATCGGCTGTAGCTTTCTGTAATTTAAAACGTATGTTAGAAAGTAGATAGGTGAATACAGTAGTATACAATTACGAATAAGTGGAAGACATGGCATTTTTTTAAAGCTGAGGAAGCACACCTTTTTGCTTAAGTTTATGGCAGCTAGAGGATTACAAGCTTTACAGATTGTAAAAGGATTTTATTATCATGGAATATGCATCAGTAAGGGAAGCATACAGTTCAAATTAATTCAGTTTATTTTTGTATATGTTCTTCACTGAAGGCAGGCTCAGAGAGCTTTACAGGTAGAATTCGATTACAAACATTACAAGTTGTTAATTATATAATGTATACAGATAAAGATACAGATTTATAAATCAAAGCAGTTCCATATTGATCTACATAAATAGAAACCAACAACATCTGTCCATTAATATCATCTCTGAACTATGGTTGATTGATAACAGAATAATGGAAAATAACTCCAGTCAGCAGCACCCCTGGAGAAAATAAACCTCTAAGGGGTCCACAGTCAATTATATGACAAAATAACATAATCCTAGAGACCACTTGGCTTCCCATTCCCTCCTGGGCATTTTAGAGTAGTCTGTGCTGGGACAAGTAATATGAAAACAGAATCTTTCCATCCTTTAATTCCAAAGCTTCCATATTTCAGATGTATTTCATGGACAGGAAAACAACTTGGAAGAAGAGCAGTGGAAGTAAGTGCTACAGCAGGACATCAAAAACAGAAACTGAATAGTGGAGGGTTAGTCACAGTCCATACGTATTGTATTATGTATATTTTAAATAAATGACTAACAGAGATGCAATGTACCTAGTGTAGGAGGAAGACAGGAATCCCGGCCAGCAAAGGGGATGGTTTTGTATCTGGACGGATGCCAGAGAGGGACGACAGATTGTGTGGCTGGTTGGACAAGAAAATAATCTTGTTCCCAACCAATACAAATTAATGGATTGACCAGCGATAGCCGGGAATTGGGAGCAATTCCATCCCCCATACACCAGGTGACAGTGGTCCTCACATGGCAGCCCATTCAGGAAACCAACAGGGGGGAGTCCGGAAGGGCAACCTTGTTGGCATTCCTGGGTGACGATAGAGGGCACTGTTGGAGGGGGGGGCCACCGTACTTTCTTTATGGCCCTGAAGTGCTTCCAAGAAGTCACGGAAGCTTAAAAAGGATCCTGGTGCCTCCCGACTCTGACTCCTTGATGTAAGGCAGCGGGCAACACTCAACAGGAGGACGGAAGAAGGAAGAGTTGGTTATTTGTGTATTTGGATTTGTTTTGGAAAGGTATTTTGGAAAAAGGTTTTTCTGGATAAATAAATATTATTACTTTTATCTTAAAAGTGGGTTGGGCATCACTGTGTCTTGGGTTTGGGGCTCAGTGGTGCCCCTTACTGGTTACACCAGCTAATCAGCAGCTCTGATTAGGGTTTGGTAGATTAAAGCAGTGAATCTTCAATATGAAATTAAAAGCTGAGATCAGAGGGGCATCTCTTATATAAGCAGGTAAATCATGCCTCCTAGCACTGGGGTCCAGTAGTTAAAAACTCAACTTCCCACTGTCATTTTATAATTCTTAGAATGTTTAGTAGGGCTACATCTTGACATCTTACTGTGCAGTGTGGTTTGTAACTAATGATCAGATAGGTAAGCAGGGCCTTGGGCATTTAAAGCTTTATTGGTAAGTAGGAAGATTTTAAAATCAGCCCTAACCTTAGCTGAAAACCAGTGGAATGACTTAAAAACAGGAGTTATGTGGTCATACTTTCTATGTCTTGTAATGATTCTTACAACTGCATTTTGAATTAACTAAAAGCTGCAAATATAATAGTTTGGACAGGGAGTAAATAACACATTTACACAATAGTCAGCTCTACTAGAGGTAAATCCATGAAAAAAGAGGTAACACATATCATTCTTAAACCCATTTCTATTAAGCGGGTTTTAGTATGTTATATTTCAAAAAGGGGGTTTCTGTTGTAAGAAATGAACCTTACATAGGGAGGAAAGGAATATGAGTGATAAAGTACATCTCAGACAAAAAATAATAAACCTAACACCCTCTGGGCCTTCCTGTGCAGTATGGCACTCCTTTCTGTTAAGGATGATACATTTTTTACCACTGAACCATATTCTTCAGTACACTCTATCCCCTTCTTCCTCCTAACAGTCAAGCCCTTTTTAAAACTAATATTCCCAAATGCTGTTATCTTCACAGAGTCAATGGATGCTCTGACTAGGGCTCCCAAGAGACTGAGCGAGGAGTCTGAGTGTCTGGGCTTGCAACTGTCCTGGATAAAAGCCAACATCCAGGCCTTTAATGACCTCTTACACACTGCTGATGGCGGTGCCTATGTCTGTGGAGAGAATGTTGACCTCGTTGTGAGGTTTACTTACCTTGACAGTGACATTCATGTCTCTGCTGACTCTTCCTATGAAGTCAGACTGATTGGGAGGGCATAGGGTGTCATGAGGTCTCTGGAAATAGGAGTGTATCACTCCCAATATCTCTGCAAAAGGACAAAGCTCAAAGTATTTAGAGTCCTGGTGCTCCCTGTTTTGCTATTTGCTTATGAGACATGAAGCTATCCAGTAACCTGAGATGAAGACTGGACTTCTTCAGTACTGTGTCTCTTCGGAGAATTCCTGGGTACCACTGGTTTGGATTTGTGTTGAACAATCGGTTGCTCATGGAGTCCCAAATAATGCACATTACCTACATTATGAGGGAGCATCAGTTAAGGCACTATGCCATGTGGCATGATTCCTAGCAGGAGCCTCATTGTTGAGGGCCCAAGCATCTGGACCAGACCATGGAGATGTCCATAAAACATCAGGTTGTAGCAGATAGATGGTCATTTCCAGAGGGTGGGACTGGACCGCATGTCTGCCTGGGGGGTGGCCAACCAGGATCCTGAGCTGTTTTGTTGTGTGGTGGGTGTGGCATCGTGCTGTACCAGTGCTTGCTCTCCAGACTGACCTGACCTGACCTACTGGCCATGAGGTGGATTTATAGCTCACTCCTGAGTTCCTTCTGCGGTATTCTCCTGGGTCACATTCAGGGCCATGTAAGTTCACCAGGCAAGTCCTAGGGCCATTCTAAAGTGATTTCTCCAGCAACCCCACACATCTCTGCAGTGCAGTATCCCAGCTCTAAGTTCAAGATCTGCATAGGAGCTTAAATGCATTTTAAATGATCAGCCTTTTGCAATCTAATGATATATATAGTAAGATTTTTTAACTCTTTTGAGATGATCTCTAACAAGGTGACACGCTGAAATGCGATCAACACATCTGTTGAGGGCTGTTTGTCCAGGCAACCACAGGTTCACAGAGCTCCACAGCTTCATAATACCTTGCAGGTTCACAGTGCCACAGAGGCAACAGCAAGCTCACCACCTCCTCACACAATGCAGCTGTTGCCTGATGGGTGATGCAGGGAACATTATAACTTGGCTACTGACTCACATGTTACAGTATATATGCTATACAGTTTATATACAATACCAGTAACGATACACTGCATGATAACGTGCAGTGAATATACTTTAATTTAGCATTCATAGTTTTCATACTCTTTCTCTGCTAAACATGCATTTGTTTGCTCAGAGGTTGATGCGCTTGCTGCTTCCTGAGCAGCTCTTCTTTTCTCCACCCTCCAACTTCTTTTCTTCTTTCGTCGGCATCTTTTCACGTTAAAACTAATTAAGTCAGTGTTTGTGTTGCAATTACGTAATACGTTTTCTTTAATTTTTCATTTAAGCTGGCACTTAAGTCTTCAATCTGCCTCAAGAATGATTTCAGATATGAAGAGGTAGGGGAAGTGACGGTAAAGGTGGTAGGGATGAGAATGGTGCCCGTAAGCATGTGCTGCACGGCCGCCCTGCTGTCCGCTGCCGAGAGTTGATTCAACAATAAATTAAAATAAAAAGAGGAATAACCTTGGAGGTCAATCATCACCCTGAAAGCTGATAGTAGACGTCACGTAGTATATGTGTACCAAATTTCAGGTCAATAAGTCAAATGATTTGCGAGCTACAGGTGATTTAAAATCCTGGACAGACAAACGAACAGCCACGATAGCGTATTATATATAAAGATACTATACTATATTTGATAAATAGAACCTGTTAAATAATGCAAAGCACATACAACACATGTTTCATCCTAATTGGGGCTCATCTGGTGTATGCACATTTGTTGCAGGGATCAAACCTCCAACATCAGTGGCCAAAGCAAAGTGTCAGAAATCACGCCATGGCAGGTGGTTCACTTACAGGGTGTAGATTGGGGTATTATGCATAGAGGTCTGTTCACAATCTGATATTTGGGTGGTTACCTACCAGGTGTATATATACAGTGGTGTGAAAAACTATTTGCCCCCTTCCTGATTTCTTATTCTTTTGCATGTTTGTCACACAAAATGTTTCTGATCATCAAACACATTTAACCATTAGTCAAATATAACACAAGTAAACACAAAATGCAGTTTTTAAATGATGGTGTTTATTATTTAGGGAGAAAAAAAATCCAAACCTACATGGCCCTGTGTGAAAAAGTAATTGCCCCCTTGTTAAAAAATAACCTAACTGTGGTGTATCACACCTGAGTTCAATTTCCGTAGCCACCCCCAGGCCTGATTACTGCCACACCTGTTTCAATCAAGAAATCACTTAAATAGGAGCTGCCTGACACAGAGAAGTAGACCAAAAGCACCTCAAAAGCTAGACATCATGCCAAGATCCAAAGAAATTCAGGAACAAATGAGAACAGAAGTAATTGAGATCTATCAGTCTGGTAAAGGTTATAAAGCCATTTCTAAAGCTTTGGGACTCCAGCGAACCACCGTGAGAGCCATTATCCACAAATGGCAAAAACATGGAACAGTGGTGAACCTTCCCAGGAGTGGCCGGCCGACCAAAATTACCCCAAGAGCGCAGAGACGACTCATCCGAGAGGTCACAAAAGACCCCAGGACAATGTCTAAAGAACTGCAGGCCTCACTTGCCTCAATTAAGGTCAGTGTTCACGACTCCACCATAAGAAAGAGACTGGGCAAAAATGGCCTGCATGGCAGATTTCCAAGACGCAAACCACTGTTAAGCAAAAAGAACATTAGGGCTCGTCTCAATTTTGCTAAGAAACATCTCAATGATTGCCAAGACTTTTGGGAAAATACCTTGTGGACTGATGAGTCAAAAGTTGAACTTTTTGGAAGGCAAATGTCCCGTAAAAGGAACACAGCATTTCAGAAAAAGAACATCATACCAACAGTAAAATATGGTGGTGGTAGTGTGATGGTCTGGGGTTGTTTTGCTGCTTCAGGACCTGGAAGGCTTGCTGTGATAGATGGAACCATGAATTCTACTGTCTACCAAAAAATCCTGAAGGAGAATGTCCGGCCATC
Source organism: Erpetoichthys calabaricus (assembly GCF_900747795.2). Taxonomy (NCBI): domain Eukaryota; kingdom Metazoa; phylum Chordata; class Cladistia; order Polypteriformes; family Polypteridae; genus Erpetoichthys; species Erpetoichthys calabaricus. The sequence continues at coordinate 181,426,396 of NC_041398.2, forward strand.
TGTTCGTCAACTCAAGCTGAAGCCATCTTGGGTGCTGCAACAGGACAATGACCCAAAACACACCAGCAAATCCACCTCTGAATGGCTGAAGAAAAACAAAATGAAGACTTTGGAGTGGCCTAGTCAAAGTCCTGACCTGAATCCAATTGAGATGCTATGGCATGACCTTAAAAAGGCGGTTCATGCTAGAAAACCCTCAAATAAAGCTGAATTACAACAATTTTGCAAAGATGAGTGGGCCAAAATTCCTCCAGAGGCAAATAGTTTTTCACACCACTGTATATATATATATATATATATATATATATATATATATATATATATATATATATATATATGTATATATTGTGATGGATGGCCGGTCAAATATTCCGGCCCACACCTCCAGACCTCCAGATAGAGCCCTCCCAGCAGCAAGGAAGTTCCCCGAATTTCAGCAGGGCCTTATGGACCTTGCAGTTTTTATAAACAGCCCTTCTGGATACCATGGGGACCACCAGGAGCCGCTGTAGGGAGTCTAGCAGAGTGCTACGTACCCTATAACCTGGAACTGCATCCTGACCACATGACAGGAAGAAACGACGTGCTTCCGGGATGAAGAAAAGGACTTTTTACCTGACCCGGAAGTGATAGCAAATCATGGACTGCAGGGTTGGAACCACTTCCAGGCCAGGGAATATAAAAGGACTGTGGGAAAGCCCAGACACTGAGCTGAGCTGGGAGGAAGGGTGGCTAAGTGTCTGGGAGAGGAGGAGAGTATTATTGTTGATTATTGAGTATTGTATGTGTAGTGTGGAGTGGAGGGTGCTTAGTGCACAACATTATTATAAAATAAATAATAATTGTACTTTTACCTGGTGTTTGGCGTGTTACCTGAGAGTTCAAGGGAGCTCTAGCGCCCCCTACTGCTACAATATATATATATATATATATATATATATATATATATATATATATATATATATATATATATATATATATATCCATCCATCCATTTTCCAACCCGCTGAATCCGAACACAGGGTCACGCATTGTGGGCATTGTGCCAACCCACCGCAGGACACACACAAACACACCCACACACCAAGCACACACTAGGGCCAATTTAGAATCACCAATCCACCTAACCTGCATGTCTTTGGACTGTGGGAGGAAACCGGAGCGCCCGGAGGAAATCCACGCAGACACGGGGAGAACATGCAAACGCAGGGAGGACCCAGGAAGCGAACCCGGGTCTCCTAACTGCGATATATTGTGACAGTAGGGGGCGCTGTTGCTCCTCCAAACCCACAGACAACATGTCCAGACACCAGGTAAAAGTATCAGAAATAATTTTAATTTCTTCAATACTGTGCACAAAGCACCTCCACTCCTACTATACACAATAATAATCAATAAATTAACAATAATCAAATCCTCCACTCCACCCAGCAACTCTGTCGCACTTCTTTCCAACTCTGGCTCAGTCTGCTGGGTTTCCCACAGTCCTTTTTATAGTACTCGACCCGGAAGTGCTTCAGTCCTTCAGTCCATGTGATTCCATAGCACTTCCGGGTCAAATGAAAACTCTTCTTTTTCTTCAGCCCGGAAATATTTCATTTCTTCCATCCCTGTGACTAGGGAGTACTTCCGGGCTATAAGGAAAATATAAATCCCTGTGCCTCCAGCAGGTCTGTGACGCCAAACTCCATTGTCCATGATGTACTGCGGGAATTTGAGGCACCTCCATGTTGCAGGGAGGACTCCATCTAGCAGCCTGGGGGTGTTGGCCGGGATAAACTGCCGGCCATCTCTCACAATATATATAGTACGAGCTGTATATACCCGGCGTTGCCCGGGGCAGAAGTAACCTAATCGGTCAAACACTTACATATATACCAAAGTAAACGTAATCGGTCAAACAGTTACATATATAAAAAAAACCGAACCTAATCGGACAAACAGCTTCATATATACAGAAGCGAACGTAATCGGACAAACAGCTAATCTATATACATAAGCAAACGTAATTGGTCAAACAGTTACATAAATACAAAAGCAAACCTAATCGATCAAACAGCTTCATATATACAGAAGCGAACCTAATTGGTCAAACAGTTATGCATGTGCAGAATGATTTTACAAACATTATGCGTGTTAACAATCATTAAAAAGAAAAGATTGAGGAACTCTTCTTGTATATGTGATGAAGCCACTAATAAGACAGATTTTTTTCAGGACCCAGCTGTTTCATAACTAAACTACTGCCACCCCAAAGTAATGCCTAATAGTGGTTTTTGGGGTAGCTGTGGAATAAAAAGGGTGTTTTTTAGTCAGTAAGAATCTGACACTACCCTTCAGTACGGGCTGAAGGGTGCCTATGTAAGGTTTTACATCCTTCCCGTATGGAAAAAAAAACATAGTAAACTTTTTTTTGATCATTATAGATAATCTCAGTCAAATCGAAGTACGCATTCTCAATTTATTTTTATGTAATTTTTACTTTTTCACAAAGCCATCCCATGCCAATTTGTATGAATAAACTTTTGCTAGAGAGTTAGCAAAAGTTTATTCATGCACATATTTTAATACGGATAATCTATCTCTAATCAAGGTTCTCATTTTCATTCTAATTTAAAATAATAATAGATACTCATTTTTTTCTTCTATTTTAGAAAAACCAATCTATGCCACCTACGTCTTCGTCAAGTCAGCTTCATCCAGCTTTATCACATATAGAAGAAGAGTTCCTCAATCTTTTCTTTTTAATGATTGTTAACACGCATAATCTTTGTAAAATCATTCTGCACATGCATAACTGTTTGACCAATTAGGTTCGATTCTGTATATATGAAGCTGTTTCATCGATTAGGTTTGCTTTTGTATTTATGTAACTGTTTGACCAATTAGGTTTGCTTATGTATATAGATTAGCTGTTTGTCCGATTAGGTTCGCTTCTGTATATATGAAGCTGTTTATCCGATTAGGTTCGCTTTTTTTATATATGTAACTGTTTGACCGATTAGGTTTACTTTGGTATATATGTAAGTGTTTGACCGATTAGGTTACTTCTGCCCCGGGCAACGCTGGGTATATACAGCTCGTATATATATATATATATATACATATACACACATACATGCAGTTTTAATAACACAGAAATCAATATAAACATTAACATCATTATCATATGAGAATATGAAGTAATATATAAGAAGCACATTTCATATAAATATAAATTATTAAACAGTAAAATCTTCTTCTGTAATTTGCTACCGTGGCAATTTGTGTGTCTGTCCAGGATTTTAAATGACCTGTAGCTCGCAAACCGTTGCACCTATACACTTGAAATGTGGTACACATATAGTACGTCAAGTCTACTATCCGCTTTATGGGTGATGATTGTTTTAGTCTTTTTATCTTTATTTTATTTTATTGTACAATCAAGTCGTATCTGCGCACAGCAGGGCAGCCGTGGGCGGATGCGTATGGTGTATTCACTCGATGTTATCGTGCATTGCGCTGTCAGTGGTATTTTGATAAAAGAATTTGAACAACATATAAGAAGCGTATAAATTATTAAACAGTAAAACATTAACATTTAAGAAGTAAAGTTACATTAAGTACTACTGCTGTGCCTTTGGGTATACCTCATTTTTTGTTTGCCCATTACATGCTTCAATGTATACATTTTTTGGTGCACCTACCCGAGAAGACGCGACATATAACCGAGCGTGGGAGAAGCATGGATTTTAAACACGCGTTGAGTTGATGTGCTGGTCTCCCTCGTGAAATAACTGGTAATGTTTGACTAAAATCTACAGCGAGTAAAACGACATTACCTCCTATTTTTTTTTTTTACGATCTCTGAGATCTTGCTTTTTTCGGTTCAAGGCTTCATAAGCTCTTTTATGTTGTATGGTGTACTTATCCCAAACCATCATCTTTGAATGTTGCAAGACTTTCACCTTGTATGTAGATCGGGGTAATTACATTCATTGCATTCCTAGTCTGAATCACAATGTGATTGTATGGGTGGTTACCTGGCACTGTAGGGTTGCCACCCGTCCTTTAAAATACGGAATCGTGCCGCGTTTGAGAATGAAATTGCGCGTCCCGTTTTGAATCAATACTGGACGGGATTTATCCCGTATTTTTTTTATCATTTTTTTTTTAAAGCAGCGTCTCATGCAAATCATCCCACACGCATTTTATGAAGATGCCTCCTTTCCTACTTTTGATTGGGTAATACTTGATGTCATCGTTAGTTTGATTGGTGTTTTTAACTGTCCAGTGAGTAGGGCGTGTCTTTCAACCGTAAGCAGATTTTTTGCACTGGTATCACTGACCTCGACGACGGCGACGTTATACGTCAAAAATAAATTACGATAAATGACGATTTTAGCGATACTTTATTACGACGGCGGCTACATAGACACGATCAAATAAAAACAAAAAAATCAAATAATCATTCTACATTTTCAAAACGTCGAAAAAACGACGGAATGAAAAAAAGGCCCACCCGACGACCCACCCATTCCATTTTTATATATATAGATATACTGTATATAATAATAGTAAACAAACAATAAGAATTTCTGGCTTGGATAATGAAGAGCTGTTGTTGTCAATGACAGGCTTATAAATGGCAGTAAGATGATAAGACCTGGCCAGATGTACTGCAGATATACAGTACATTGAAAGGCATTAACATGTGAATACAGCAGGTCCGCTTGCTATGTCCACAAAAGGAACAAGTTGTTAGAAATGTGGTTGAAAACACCAGTATTCAGAATGACTTTAGAGTGTTCAAAATAGAGTGAATCATTTCAGTTGCCAAATTTAAAAATAAGCTTCAACAGGATGATGCATCCCCATCCTATTCAGCAACGTGGATGAATTCAGACTGCCTTTCTAAGTCTTGATCACACATTTCAGTTTTAATTGTAATGTGGTTGCTTCTTCAGTACATCTTATTCACATAAGTCTCCAGACTGCCTTCTACTTTTCTCCACTCCGTCTGATCATATCAAATGTAACCCGTCCAGTTATGTTATGTTTATTGCAGACAGTGACAACTGCTTTCTTTCAAACATGTCTTCCAAACACATTGCACTGTTTACACTTGTATAAGTAAGTTGACCTTTCTCTTTGTAGTTAGATCTACGGCAAAGCTACATAAACCTCACATACAGTACATCTACTTGATGCATTTGATGCAGCCAGAAATCAAGGGTACAATACTATTTAAAAAGGAAATGTGTAAGTGTTCCTTGGAAGAACTGTTACTGTAATCTATTGTCATGCATGCACATCAGGGGGGTCACCTTCCAGATTCCTCCCAATTATGCAATCCCAACGTGAGCCAAGAGGGGCTGCTACCACTAACTGTGTTGTCTTCCTTTTCCTCCTCAGTGCCAAGAAACTGCCCATTGAGGGCAACTGACTCTGCTCTTTTCAGTCCGTCGACCATAAAAGATTGACTACCCAGAAGAATGCATCACTTTGTTGATCAAGTAGTCTACAGAAGAGAGCTCCTTCATGGGTAGGGGTTGAATTGAATTTAGTTTTGTTAAGTTTAACTTGATTGTATGGAATGTTGCATGCTTTAAATAAATTCAATAAAAGTAAAAAAAAAATAACGACCAATTTGAATGCAAAATTGCATTTTGTTTTTTGTTTAAATATTGAAGTAAATAGGTACAGCAAGGTTGGAACCCCAACATTTATCTCCTTTCAAGGGATGTCAATCCCTCACAAAAAATCTAAAACAAGCAAATCATCTATCTGCATAATACATAAGAAAATAAGAAATCTGAAAAATGAGAGGAGACCATTCATCCCATCAAGCCACTTTCATTAGCTAATAGCTAAGCTGTCCCAGTATCTTATCCAGATTGTTTTAAAGATTGTCAAGGTTTCTGCTTCAACTACATGCTTTGGTAGTTTGTTTCAGATTCCCACAATTCTTTGTGTAAAGAAGTGCTTTCTGTGTCCACTCCTAAATGCACTTTCCCTTCATTTCCAATAGTGTCCTAGATTGCATCATTCACCGTTAAGTTGAAAGAATTCTCTGGGGTCTACTTTATATAATAAGCAGTCAAAACTTCAGATGTTCAATAAATCTGACTTTGAACAATCTGTACCATAAATTGAACATTCATTTTCATCCCATCATGGATGTAACAGATAAATCAGAAAGGCAATTCAACTTTAAGGCAAATATTATTTATGCATTAGCTATGAAATATGCAACATTTGAAATATTATTTATTGATTTATTTATCTTTATTATAGTAAAATTGAACCAGAGAAATGAGGTTGAAGATAATGATTGAGTGCTTCTGGTTGGGGGTTAATTGACTTCTGAGACTCATTTGGCCACATTTGCATCATGTGATATCTCCACCCATTATGTCCTTTTGCCCACATAAAGTTAGAGATGCACTGACCTGATGCACTCAGAGACTTTTCCAAATCTCTATCTGTGTACTTTATGGTTTATTGGACAAAATGGCAAAAAAATAAGAAACAACTGAAAGGAAAGCTTCCGCTGTCTGGAAAATGAATGCAGAAGCGGAGAGCAAAAAAGATTCACAGGACTTTCCCACTTATGTGTGTTCCCTTCACTTAGCAAACTATCCTTCCCAAATAAATAAGTTACTATTTGCATTGTCTTTCTGAGGATGTTCTAAGTTCTATTTGATGTTTTGTTAATGTGCTAATGTTGGTCTTGTTTTTCATGTTATTATTATTATTATTATTATTTTGTATTTTATAATTATTAATATATAAGAGAAATTGTTTATGAGATTCAACCATATAATGTGGTGGATGGCTGGGGCTCCTGGAGGATAGAAGGACCGGGATAGGAACAATATCTCCCCCAGGACACGAGAGGGCAGCTGCCCTGGGATCGGAGCTTAGAAGTTCAACCCTGTTGCGGCCCATGGCCACCGCCAGGTAGTGCCCAGATGGTTATGGAGCCGTGGAGTGCAGCACTTCCGCCACACCAGGACAGGAACTAGGTACACCCAGAGTGCTTCTGGGTGCCCAAGCAGTATTTCCGTCACACCAAGAAGTGCTGCAGGAAGGTCGTCAGGAAGCACCTGGACCACATCCGGGTGAACTATAAAAGGGGCTGCCTCACTCCGTTTGAGGAGCCAGAGTAGTGAGGCAGAGGATGGAGCTTGTGGGAGAGGAGTGGAGGCAGCAGAGAAAAGAAAGAAGAGAAAGAAAGGACTGTGAGCAATACTGTTGATTCTTCTGTGAGAAGAAAATAAATTGTGTGTTCTGGACTTCTGTGTGTCCTGTATGTGTCTGGGGCTGGGCTGAACTTCCACAATAGACTTGAATGGTCATATCTCTACCTGCTAGAATTGTGTTGAAGAAGAAAGATATTTCAAGCTAAACCTTTAATTTCAGGTTAACACGAAACGAGGTGATGTTGAATTACTGAGGTCTATGTGACATTAAGAAATCTGAAATACTTATTTTTGCTTGTATATTTGAATATTTTAATATTCCCTAATATGTTCATTTTTTCATAGTAAGGTAATCCTCCAAACTGGTAGACTATTAGTTTGAAATGATAACTACCCACAGTTATTCAATCAGATTTAAAAAAATCTGAAAAATGTTTTTAGTTGAACAGGGTAACATAAAGGAATGTGGCATTAGTTCCCATATGTTTCCTTTCATTCACTTGTTGCATTATACTGGTGGTATTTGTCATTTCTTGTTCTCAGCAATGTAACCTGATATTGCCATTCAGGAAAGGATTCTAAGGTTTCACAATGTTTAAACATTTTTGTCATGATTTTACATAGTGATTACTTGCATAATATCTTTCAAACTATCTTTGCAGCAGAGGCTGCCAAAACTCTTCCTTTTGCTTCCCGGATATTACTTGATTGAAGATACCAAAGGATTGAAGATTATGGTTTCTCCAGGGGGTCAAAGTATAAAACAAATGAGTACAGTCCTGAAAAATTTGCCTCTGTTCTCATTTGCTGTATTTTGTCTTACTTATTATTTTTTACAACGAATCTTATTTGGCATTACCCAAAGTCAAATATTAAATAAAGGTAAACAAATTCCGTAACATTCTGTTATGTACCTCTGTATTTCCAATATTAAAGAAATTTGTCAAGTTATCATTGCTTTGCACCTTCAAGGTACCTTTAAACCCAAACATACATGGGATGAACTCGAAAACTGCACACATATTGCAACTGGCCAACAAATTTAAACCCCAAGTTATTGGATTGATAAGGCAGCTGAGCTGGGCACTGTACAATCAACATCTAAAAGTACTCATCAGACAAGAAGCAAGTCTGGAGAAGGGAAATGTTGAACACAAACATTGGTTCAGAGGGATGCAAGTAAAGGGGAATATAAAAAAATCTCAATAATCCTGGGGGATGCAAAGCACTCAAATAACCTTTAAAGCTGAACAAATCATTATAAGGTGGAGAAGCTCTTATTTACTGCCCTTATATATGATAACATCCTTACTTAGCCTTCCTTATCCTAAACAGTATTCAATATATGGAAGTCAGTAGGTATCATGATGTTTAGAGATCTCTATATTGTGAGGTTTCTGAATTCTTTTAAACCACCCCCAAACAGGACAACGTGCCGAGGTGTGTCCCAAAGAGCGATTGCCTTGTCTATGGAAGACAACTTATCCATTACCGAGGCAACCACAGGCTCACAGCAATGCAGCGGAGCACCGCAGCAACAACTACAAGTCAATCACGGTTGTGCTATAAGTGCCTGTTGTTGATAAGTGATGCAGGGAACAGTATTACTTGGTCACTAACCTGGCCCCGACTCTGCCTGTTTGCTGTGTCTGCGTATAGGAGAGTGGTAGCTCCCACCACAATAAATAACTGTGCTGTTCCTGTTTCAAGCTGAATAAAGCTGGTTTTCCTGCAGAACTGAGACTCAGCCTTGTGTTTTAGGGTGCAAGACAGTGACTCACACACCACAATATTCATAAAGATGTGTCCTGTAAACTATTATACAGTGATCCCTCACTATATCGTGCTTCGCCTTTCACGGCTTCACTCTATCGCGGATTTTATATGTAAGCATATTTAAATATATATCGCAGATTTTTTGCTGGTTCGCGGATTTCTGAGGACAATGGGTCTTTTAATTTCTGGTACATGCTTCCTCAGTTGGTTTGCCCAGTTGATTTCATACAAGGGACGCTATTGGCAGATGGCTGAAAAGCTACCCGGCTTACTTTTCTTTCTCTCTCTCTTGCGCTGACTATCTGTGATCCTGACGTAGGGGGTGTGAGCAGGGGGGCTGTTCGCACACCTAGACGATACGGACGCTTGTCTAAAATGCTGAAAGATTATCTTCACGTTGCTACCTTCTGTGTGCAGCTTTTAAGTATGCTGCACGGTGCTTCGCATACTTAAAAGCTCAAAGGGCACGTATTGATTTTTGACTTTGTTTTTCTCTCTCTCTCTCTCTCTCCCTGCTCCTGACGGAGGGGGTGTGAGCTGCCGCCTTCAACAGCTTTGTACCGGCGGTGCTTCGCATACTTAAAAACAAACAGCCCTATTGATTTGTTTGCTTTCCTCTCTGTTTCCTTTGAAGAGCAAGATATGTTTGCATTCTTTTAATTGTGAGGCAGAACTGTCATCTCTGTCTTGTCATGGAGCACAGTTTAAACTTTTGAAAAAGAGACAAATGTTTGTTTGCAGTGTTTGAATAACGTTCCTGTCTCTCTACAACCTCCTGTGTTTCTGCGCAAATCTGTGACCCAAGCATGACAATATAAAAATAACCATATAAACATATGGTTTCTACTTCGCGGATTTTCTTATTTCGTGGGTGGCTCTGGAACGCAACCCCCGCGATGGAGGAGGGATTACTGTATATACATATACACATCCACATATACATATACAAATTTACATATCTACATATATATATACATATAAATATAGACATACATATATACATACATAGATACATTCACACACATATATATATATATATATATATATATATATATATATATATATATATATATATATATATATATATATATACTGTATATATACATATCTACTTATTGGCTCCTGTATTTAGGATATAGCGGGTTGGATAATGGATGGATGGACATTTGTATGCATAGCCCTATTTGCCCGTTTTCGTTTTTTTTCTTTCTTCAGTAATATTTCAGCAAACCCGGAGCTTGTCAGTTCAAATCCTGGTACTGACACCACTGTGTGACCCTGTACTGTGGGATTACTGTACTCCACATTTATTCTTCCAGTGACATACTTTTTTTATTAACAAATTATAAAATTCATTAAATCCAAAGTGACCAACTTTCCTGGTTTCTCATCTATTCCTGGTCCAGATGTGATAATGGCTATTTGGATGCAGACAGCTTCTCTGGAGTATATCATAACATTTCATGTAATTTGTACTTTGATGATTTCAGGGAACGCTGGGAATGGGAGTTTTAAATTAAAATTAAAAGTAAGGAATGGAATTCAGCAGTTCACAAAATGCATCTAGAGTTAATATGGGCCAGGAATGCCATAATCAAAAAACAATGTTCATCTTTGACATTTAATGTATTTTGTCTATAATTGTCTAAGGAAAGGTCCCACCTTGGAGTGATCTTATCAAGCACCTAGACCTCTTGGTGGCAATTTTTGGGAATGCTCTGCACTCAAATCAATTTTTGGGAAAATATTTTTGTAACTCTATGGCAGCCTAAAATCTAAATTCATTCCCAATACTATAACAGCAGTATTTGAAGTAATACCAGCTGGGATAACATGATGCTATGAGAAAACTTTTGTGATATCCTATACCATCCTATACCAATACTTGTATGAAGAGTGATTCTGCTCAAGCCTGTTGAGGCCCCATTAAGTGTTTTTTTATTTTGATGGCATTTATTGCCATCATTTTAATAACATGCCTGTTGTTTTAAAAGATGTTTTAGTATGATAATGTATGTGTATACTTTTTTGCAGATGACATTCTGTTGTGCAACACCAGAAAGAAGGAAGTGGAGCGGGACATGTAAGAATTAGAAGGACTTTGGATGGTAGAGGATTAAAGGTTAAGAAGAAGAAGATAGAATATTTGAAGTTTAACAATGATCAGGAATCCGATGTTAGTCTGCAGTGAGATCTATTGAAAAGAGTGGGCAACTTTAATTATCTACGATCAGTAGTAGCCCAAGATGTAAAATTATCTACACAGATAACCCACACAGTGCAGTGTGGATAGACCACCATGATTTCAAAGAATTAAGGTAAAGATTAAAGTTAAGGTTTTCAAGACAGTAATGAGACCAGCAGTGATGTATGGTCCTGAGACATGGGCATTAAAGGGAATGCATGAGAAGAAGATATATGTGGCAGAAATGAGAATATGGAGATGGAAGTGTGAAATTTCGAAAAAGGACAGAATAAGAAATGAAATCAGAGGTACAACAAAACGGGGAGAGACATCTAAGAAAGTATAGCAAAGTAGGCTGAAGTGGTATGGACATATGATGAAGAGAGACAATGAATATGTGAGCAAAAGATTGATGGGAGTCGAAGTAGAGGGGAAGAGAAAGCGAGAAAGGCCAAAGGAGAGGTGCATGGATAAAATGAAAGAAGATATGAAAGAAAAGTGCTTGAATGTAAAGGAAGTGCAGGATCAAGCTGTTTAGAGAAGGCTGACAGAGCACATCGACCCCACAAAGAAACAGGAAAAAAATGAAGAGGAAGAAGAGAAAGAAGATATGACCTTTGTTGGAAGCAATACATTTCAACAGATACAAAGAATAACTCATAGTGCTACTGTTCAGTAGTGCTGTTAAGTCCTTTTTAATGTGGTCACTATGTCTTTCTGTCTGTCTGTCCGCATGAAACAACCCAGCTCCCAGAGGACCAATCTTGTTCAGATTTGGCATATGTATTGAGATATCTTGAATACAATACACTGTAAAAAACTTTTAAAATTTTAAAGCTTCCCACTTTAAAACTTGGCTATCTGTAAACAGGAAAACATTCTGTGTGACTTCAATTGCCATTGCTGTCATATATACAAGTTAATACCATAAATGAGGGACAACATACTATATGTCACATTATGTGGATAGATTAAATGAAATCATTGTCTATTAAATAAATCAAAGTCTGAAGGCTAGCGGAAAATTCATTCATGAGTTCTGTGTATGTAAAGCAGGCTACACCTTAGCTGCCTAACCTAAGAATTAAAAATCCTTTTGTAGAGCACATGCAATATTAACATTTTGCTTTTGAATTTCATTACCCAGGACTGGACTTGGTAATGGATAAATGAACATATTTGTATATAGATTGAATATGTCATATTCACATAATATGCAATATGCTGTATACTTCAAGCTCTCCATTATTTGTATCAAAAGAGACTGACAATGAAAACTGATATAGTTGTTGAAAATGTAGGAAATGTCATAAAATATAGCATAAACCTAATCAGATTATTCTTTGTAAAATGTTATGGTTTTAGTACATTTTATTGACAAAGAAGGCACATTTAATTATCAAATATTCCACTAATTTGCTGAAGGAAACTATTCAAATAAAATATCAGATGAAACAGCTATACTTTTAGACCACACCTGTTGAATGTAATGCAGTTTTGTACACAGGATGGGCCTCAAATGCCCTAGGGCTAGAGTTAACCTCTACTACAAAGAAAGAATTAACAGCAGAAGATACAGGGGCATTTATTTATGCCATTGCTTTTCAGTCACTAAAAGGGATTTCAAGGAACATTATACTGATAAATGGGTGTTTAAAACTTAAAAATCCATTACGGTAATGGTTCTTAAAAAATTATCACCTTACAATTTTAGGCCAGAGATTTAAAAAATACTTTAGAGCTAATAATTACGTACTTTTGCTAGTTTAAAATAAAATAAGATGTGATCATGCAGTATATTAAAGCTAAAATAAACAAAAAACAAAACAAAGAAAAAAAACAAAAAAAAAACCCAAAAACTAAAGGCTTATTTTTTAGGCTCCTAGTGATAAAGTTCAAATATGTTTTACTACATGCCTTACAGTTTAAGAAACCATGAATTGTAACACTAATCTGATGAACATCCATGTAATGGAAATCTGTTTAATGCCAGAGCATAAAGAGCATATTTTGGAAGCGTTAGGTGCAGGGCTGAATAGGATGCTGGTGCATCAGAGACAACATTCAAACATATATATATATATATATATATATATATATATATATATATATATACTGTATATATATATATATATATATATATATATATATATATATATATATATATATATATATATATATACTGTATATATATATATATATATATATATATATATATATATATATATATATATATATACTGTATATATATGTATATATATATATTGTCACACACGTGCAAGTAGGAGGCAGTCAAAGAGCCTAAAGGTGAGTGAACTATCACGAGATATGGGTGTCACGTGGTACTTTCCTGGATCTACTCTTTCTACAGAAAACCCGAAGAAAAATAATGGCCTCCACTTCCGGGCATCAAAATGGCCGCGACTATGTCACTTCCGGCCATCATCAACAACACCACTTCTGGCTCCTAAAGACCACATCACTTCTGACTCACTTCAATGACGTTACTTCCGGTTCCTGTTCATAGCGTCACTTCATGCCAACCATTTCCTTTTCCCATAATCCTGTCTGTATTTAAACGATCATTTCACAAAGTACAACTGTCAATTGTATTTTCAATCTTAAAGACTTTTGATCTGTTTTTTCTTATATATTGTCTTAGGGAAATATACGGGGATGGTCCCCAAACCTTTTTTCTTGTCTTTTGACTTGTTTTCTCGGGTTTATCCCACAATATATATACAGTGATCCCTCGCTATATCGCGCTTCGCCTTTCGCGGCTTCACTCCATCGCGGATTTTATATGTAAGCATATTTAAATATATATCGCGGATTTTTCGCTGCTTCGCGGGTTTCTGAGGACAATGGGTCTTTTAATTTCTGGTACATGCTTCCTCAGTTGGTTTGCCCAGTTGATTTCATACAAGGGACGCTATTGGCAGATGGCTGAGAAGCTACCCAGCTTACTTTCTTTCTCTCTCTCTCTCTCTCTTGCGCTGACGTAGGGGGGTGTGAGCAGGGGGGCTGTGTGCAGCTGCTTCCTGAAGGACATGCTGCACCGGTGCTTCGCATACTTAAAAGCTCAAAGGGCACGTATTCATTTTTGACTTTGTTTTTCTGTCTCTCTCTCTCTCTCTCTCTCTCTCTCTCTCTCTCTCTTCCTGCTCCTGACAGAGGGGGTGTGAGCTGCCGCCTTCAATAGCTTTGTACCGGCGGTGCTTCGCATACTTAAAAGCCAAAAAGCCCTATTGATTTTTTTTTTGACTGCTTGCTTTGCACTCCTTTGAAAAGGAAGATATGTTTGCATTCTTTTAATTGTGAGACAGAACTGTCATCTCTGTCTTGTCATGGAGCACAGTTTAAACTTTTGAAAAAGAGACAAATGTTTGTTTGCAGTGTTTGAAAAACGTTCCTGTCTCTCTACAACCTCCTGTGTTTCTGCGCAAATCTGTGACCCAAGCATGACATTCTAAAAATAACCATATAAACATATGGTTTCTACTTCGCGGATTTCCCTATTTCGCGGGTGGCTCTGGAACGCAACCCCCGCGATGGAGGAGGGATTACTGTATATATATATATATATATATATATATATATATATATATATATATATATACACTGTATATTGTCACACACATGCGAATAGGGGACAGCCAAAGAGTCCAATGAAATGAGAAAGAACGAAAGGTGGGGGATTGGAACAGAGTATTAATGCCTTTTTCCCTTCCTCAACAGATAAACGGAAGATTAGTGGTCCTACCTTACGTAGTGCCCATGTGTTAAAGTCTGTTCCAGGTCCAAGAGATGACTACGATTCCGGTTCCAAATGATGACATTATTTCCTGTCTCTTCCTGATGACTTCATTTCCATCTCCCGATTATGATTTCAAATCTGTCACCCTCGATCATCATTGCATCCATCAAGAATTCATTTCCGTTTTCCTGTTTGTCATTTAATTTCCTGCCATGTACCCATAAAAGCACCATGAAGCAATTCTTTGGTTATCAAATATCTGTTTTATACATCTTTGACTGCAATTTCAGTCAAATAAGAATCAAAGGATCCACCGACATTATACAGGGAATTCCCCCAACGTTTGATCAATCTTGTTTGTGTTTTATTTTCTCATTATATTGTCACACACGTGCGGATGGGAGGCAGCTAAAGGGTTTGAGTAGGGACAGTTCTGAGACATACCGGGATGTGGCAGAATGCACTGACTCTTTTTCTCCCTTGCCCACAGACCATTCACGGGAGATTCCACCTGGTCCTCTTGATGTCACGTCCGGGCTCGCACCAATGGCAGAAGACCTACATGAGCCTGACCCCTTTGACTTCACTTCCTGTCTTCCCCTTTAAAAGCCTCCATCTTTTCCTTATTCTCTCAGTTCTGTTTTGGACTCGGTTTTGTGCACATCAGTGCTGTATCAATTGAAACTCAACTTTGCAGCCAGGAAACCAAATTATACAGGTGGCTGCCCCAAACCTTTATATGACTCTGTCTCGAGTTTGTGACAATATATACAAGGTGGTTGGGTGGTGTAAAAAATTTTTGGGACACCAAATGGGTTGCCCCTTTTATTCACCTCCTGACAAATTTAATAGTGTGAAAAATGAAAAGAAAATGTGCAATTTAGTGCTGCTCCCCAAACTGGGTCTTCTCATAAATAACAAAAAAGGATTTTCTTTCTCTATGCATTGTTAAGACAGTGCTCTGTCCTTCAGCTAGCTCTGGCGCTCACAAGATGCCTTTTCCTGGAACTTCTGGGTTTTATGGTGGCCAGACCAGAAGGGGTGGGAATAGATGCCTTTACTGGGCAGTTTCTCGGCAGTGTGAGGGAAGAATAACAAGAAAACAAATTTAATGGTATCCCCCATCTCAATTCTTGGCAGGGTATTGCATACCTGATTTGAGACCACCACGCATACATGACAATATGTATATACATATGCACACATTCAGACATCACACGGACAGATATTGAGCTTGTGTACAATAGTCATCTTATGATGGACTGCTTCCAGGAATGGTTCTCCCTTTGCACCCCAGTCCAAATTCCAATTCTCCAGTGTGCTCGCTGATAGATACCTTCAACATAAAGGTACACCTGCCGACCTAAAATTTGAAAAGCCACCTGTCTAGAAGAATTTGTAAGTCAGTGCATTTGGGTTTCACACAACATATCCAGGTAATCAATCAAATTTGATTATAGCAAAATGGCAAAGATGCACTGGCCTTTTTGCTATAAAAATTAAGAAATGCAGATTGAAAAATGTAATTTTTAAAGCGCATTATGTAAGAGTGCCTTCTTTAATTTGTATTTAATACTATGAGCAGGGGGAAATCATGGATGCAAGAAAGTAATCCTAAAATTGAGAAGATCGGTTCATTGTTAAAGTAATGGTTGTAAGGAAATGATTGTATAAAAGACTAGAAAGCAAATTAAAACTTTGTGACAGGACAGTTCATAACACTATGCTATTGCAAATCATTTTCATCTGTAATAACTCGTGTGCCTCCATTTATTAACAGTGGAAACGGACATTTTTAAGTAAATTATTCATTTCTGAAGTCCTTCTCTTCTACTTCTTCCAGTTCATCTTTTCTCACTTCCATGTGGGATCGATGTGTTTGATCAAAATTCTCCATGCAGCTCAGTCCTTCCCCTACTCTTTAGTCAAACAGAAGTGTACTTTATAAAAACTTAATTTGTAAAGAACAGCTCATATAGCATTAGTTGCTATGACAACATGCTTTAAACTAATACAGATAAACAAGGAATTAAAGCTCAAATGAGAGCTGAGAATTCCCAAAACACTTTTGTTCCTAAATACTGTTTTAATGGGTGTCTTATTAAAGTGTATTAACGTTTTTGCTAATGATGTTAATGGACTTTGTACTACTCTGTGTGTAAAAGACATACAGTAAATGTTCCTAAGGCTAATAATTGTTTTATCTTAAAAATTTGTTTTAATAGTTTTGTTGAGCACGCATTTCTTCATGATTTACATACTTCTAAGGTGAATGATTCCAGATGTTAACATTGCCTTGAGCTTCTTTCAAAATTATATTATGATTAAGATATTATTATCATGGCTAAAAATTAAAGGCTGGAATAGCTCTGTGAAACTCTGCTGATGCATTTGATTTAATAATCACAAAAATGTGTATTGCAAATTTTCAATTTGAAGTGCTTAAAATCATTAAAAACATTCAGTACAACATCTTATTGAGATCAGAGCAGGTACTTCCTCCCTTATTCATGCAGAGATCAGAGAAAGAAAAACAATTTAACATAAAGTAACACTCTGCGGTGGGCTGGCACCCTGCCCGTGGTTTGTCTCCTGCCTTGTGCCCTGTGTTGGCTGGGATTGGCTCTAGCAGACCCCCATGACCCTGTAGTTAGGATATAGCGGGTTGGATAATGGATGGATGGATGGATAAAGTAACACTCAGAAATACTGGAATTTACAAAGATAGCAATGGTTCATCATGTTCACTTAACTCTCTGGACAATGTTGATAAGGTAAATGCATGCCATCTTCAAAAACAACTTTGGGATTGTTACTCTCAGCTTTAATGTATTTTTATTATTTTGCATTTCTGCTTTACAACAAGGTGGTGTGCTAGTAATGCTGTGTACATTACTGCAGTGGAGTGTTCATTAGGCAGTTATTATGTCTCATGGGATATTATATTGATAACCTGCAGTTACAGGATTAGGGATTGTTGTAAACCCAAGACTGTCTGATAAATAAGCAAAAATAAAAAAAATGGGATTTAGTGAAGCAGGTGACTGATTATATTGATCAGAAATAGAGGCTTACGCAGGTACATTTGGATAACCTGAGTTGAGAAAGTAATTAATGATGTAATTAAGATAGAACAAGTTTTGCACAAATAATGAAAGAGTGTATGTTGTATTAAGCTCACTTCTGTTTATTTTCTAAAAACTAAATTAACTGATCCTACCTATATCTATGTTAGTTGTTTAATTTCTATAGCATATAGAGAGAGAAGGTTATAAAAATTGAAAAGATTTCTTTAGGAAATTTCATATTTGCATGTAATAAAAAATATTTTGACAAATGGTAATATTTAAGGCATCGATGTCCTAAGGATGTAAATACAGTGTGTGGAGGGGGGCAGGGGGCACTTCAGCTCCCCAGACACCTGACACACAGGCTCAGACACAAGTTAAAATACAAAAGAGTCTTTAGTGTGGGAAACTCTTCTTCAGGTTTCCTACCATCAAAGCACAGTACAGTTAAGCACAGCACACAGCAATAAAAAGTGCTCTGTAACTCTTTGTCTTCTCTTTCTCTCTGTCACTGCTTCCTCTGCTCCCCCCAGCAAGCTTCATCCTCTGTCCTCATGATTGTGGCTCAACCATGTGTGGCATGCAGCTCCTTTTATCCAATCCCCGGGAGTACTTCCAGTGATATGAAGCTGCAGCACTTCCGGATGAGGTTGGCGCGCTATAGAATATTGACTCCCAAATCACGTAGCTCCCCATGGAGACCCCCACGTGACCCAAAAGGGCTGTTCCTTGGGACTACAAAAATAATAATAATACATTTTATTTATATAGCATCTTTCCCATGCTCAAGACACTTCACAGAGTCTTAGAAAAAAAATAGCAGGGTATATGTAACATTGAACACAAATGTTTTCCTGAATAGAACAATGAAACAGATAACAAAGCATTAAATAGAATAAAGGACAATAAACCAGAATAAAATATTAAATTCAATACTAAAAGAAAAACCTAACAAATAACCTAATTTGTGATATAACAGACACACAAATTATCCTGAGCACCTGGACAGAGAGGTAAACTGAAAGAAAGGGAAGAATGTTAAGTTAATTTAAAAGTCTTCCTAAATAGATGAATTTTAAGATGTTTTTTAAAAGAATGAATGGAGTCAGCTGATTTTTTTTTTTTTTTTTAATATTTTTATTTTATTAATTTTCATTAAAATCATTCCATACAAACAGATCAATTTATAACCCAACAAATTTGAAAACAAATCAAACCCCACCCCTGAGAAGGAGAGCTTAGCTAAAGGAAAATTTCTTTAAGCTTTTTAATAAGGCAACATTAGACAAAAGAAGAGGAGAAGTAAATATCTATATAAATAAGAGATGGAGAAGGGAGTTAAATGCAATAATAGTTAATTCTCTTATTCTAAAATAATATTGATTAAATCCTGCCATGTTTTGAAAAAATTTTGTACATATCCTCTAACTGAAAATTTGATTTTTTCCAATTTCAAATAATATAAAACATCGGTTTCCCACTGACTTATAAGAGGAGAATTAGGATTCTTCCAATTTAACAAAATAAGTCTGCGTTCCAAGAGTGTAGTGAATGCAATTACCGTTTGCTTGTCCTTCTCCAATTCCAGTCCATCTGGAAGGACACCAAACACAGCTGTTAGTGGGTTAGGAGGGATTGTGAGACTAAGGCTGTCTGAGAGGCACTTAAAAATTTTTGTCCAAAATGATGTTAGTTTGGTGCAGGCCCAGAACATGTGACTCAGTGAGGCAGGAGCTTGGTTGCAGCGCTCGCAGGTTGGATCCTGGCCTGGAAACATTTTGGACAGTTTTAAGCGAGACAGATGAGCTCGATATATAATTTTTAGTTGAATAATTCTATGCTTTGCGCATATAGAACTCGAGTGAATTCTCTGCTTTGCTACCTTCCACTCCTTTTCTGATATATTGATTAAGAGATCTTCTTCCCAATGTCCTCTTGGGTCTTTGAAAGGTAGGGACTCTAATAAGATTTTATATATTGCGGAAATAGTGTTTGTTTCCTCGGAATTGAGCAGTATTTTTTCCAGCATTGTGGAGGGTGCAAGGTGGGGGAAATCGGGCAATTTCTGTTTAACAAAATTTCTAATTTGAAGATAGTAAAAGAAATGTGTAGCTGGGAGGTTAAATTTTGAACGTAATTGTTCAAAAGATGTAAATATGTTGTCTATATAAAGATCTCTGAGCATTTTAATCCCAAAACTTTTCCAGGTATTAAAAACTGGATATACTTGCGAAGGTTGAAAGAGGTGGTTCCCTTGCAGAGGTGCCACTGATAAAAGATTTTCCATCTTAAAATGCTTCCTAATTTGGTTCCATATTCTGAGTGAGTAAAGCACAATTGGGTTATTAGTATATTTGCGATAACTTTCATTTATTGGAGAGCAGAGCAGGGAATATAAAGAAGTACTACAGGATTTTACTTCTATTGCGGACCAAGCCTGGGTATGTGCATTTATTTGTGTCCAGGTTTTTATGGCTAGTATGTTTGCTGCCCAGTAATAAAACTGAAAATTAGATAAAGCCATGCCACCTTCTGCCTGAGGTCTTTGTAGGGTCGCTCTTCGGATACGTGGGTGTTTTGAGTTCCAAATGAATGAGGTTATTATTGAATCTAACTGTTTAAAAAACGATTTATTGATATATATTGAAATGTTTTGAAATAAAAAGAGAAGTTTAGGAAGGATATTCATCTTAACAATGTTAATTCTTCCGGCTAGAGTGAGATGAAGGGTTGAACATCTATGCAAGTCTTGCTTAATTTTTTCCATACAGACGCCAAAATTTTGTTGATAAAGAGCTTTATGTTTACTTGTGATATTTACCCCTAGGTATTTAAACTGATCTGCTATGGTAAAAGGTAGGGTGTCTAATCTAATATTATATGCTTGTGAGTTCACTGGAAAGAGTATACTTTTATTCAGATTAATTCTAAGACCAGATATCTTTTGAAATTCTGTTAGTGCTGTTAAAACAGCAGGGACAGTGTTTTCTGGGTCCGATATATATAAGACCATATCATCTGCATATAGAGAAATTTTCTGTTCCAGTCCTTCTCTGACAATCCCCTTTATCTGATAAGAATTTCGGCAGTGAACCGCCAGTGGTTCAATAGCGATTGCAAACAACAGTGGCGACAAGGGACATCCTTGTCTGGTACCATGTTCTAGTTTAAAGTAGTCTGAGCAAATTTTATTAATACAAACTGAAGCTTCTGGACTGGTATACAGTAGTTTGATCCAAGCACAAATATTCGGGCCAAACCCAAATTTCTCCAATGCAGTGAAAAAGTAATTCCATTCGATCATGTCAAATGCCTTTTCTGCGTCTAATGATAGTAATATCTCTGGGGTGTTTGATTTTGCTGGTGAATATATAACATTAAACAAGCATCGGAGATTTGAAGATAGATGTCGGCCTTTAATAAATCCAGTTTGATCTTGTGATATTACCGAGGGCAGCACTTTCTCCATCCTTCTAGCTAGGATTTTTGAGAGTATCTTAACATCATTATTCAGGAGTGAAATTGGTCTATATGATGCACATTGTAACAAGTCCTTATTTTGTTTAGGAAAGACGGTGATTAATGCTTGTCGAAATGTTTGAGGTAGTATTTGGTAGTCTTTAGCTTCTGTAAATGTTACCAATAAGAGTGGAGCTAGCTGAGTGGAGAATTTCTTATAAAACTCTACGGGGTAACCATCAGGGCCTGATGATTTCCCGCTTTGTAGTGACTTTATAGCGTCTAGTAATTCTGTTAGCGTTAGAGGTTTATCCAGTTCCTCAGCACTTAAAGCATCTATTTGTGGTATTTGTGAATTATCCAGAAATGCATTAGATTGCGTGTTGTCTTCTTTGGGCTCAGTGGAATATAAAGACTTATAGTAATCTCTAAATGTGTGCATTATTTTATTATGGTCGATGATTTCTTCTCCATTCTTGTTGGTGATTACTGGTATTGCATTGTGAACTTCTTGTTTATGAATTTGTTGAGCTAAAAGCTTATTAGCTTTTTCTCCGTGTTCATAGTAATGCTGTCTAGACTTATAAATAAGTTGTTCAGTTTCTTTAGTTGTTAAGATGTTAAGTTCTGTATGCAGGGCCTGCCTTTTCCTGTGAAGAGCTTCACTTGGACGCCTGGCTTGTTCTTCATCTATTCTAGTAATTTCATTTCTTAGCTCTGACACTTTCTTGGTTTCTAATTTATTTCTATGGGAAAGATATGAAATAATCTGGCCTCTTAAGAAGGCCTTTAGAGTTTCCCAGAGTGTTCCTGCAGAAACCTCTGTGGACGTGTTTGTCTCTAGGAAGAAGCTGATTTGTTTGGATATAAATTCTGTGCAGTTCTCGTCTGCCAATAAAAGAGGGTTAAGACGCCATCTGCGAGGTGAGTATGAGGGGCTTATTGATTTTAGCTCCAAGACTAGAGGGGCATGGTCAGAGATAACAATTGTGTCATATTTGCATGATTTAATTGTAGGCAGGAAATTATTATCTATAAAAAAATAATCAATTCTTGAGTAGCTATAATGCACTGGTGAGTAGAACGAATATGTTCTTGAGTTTGGGTTAAGAAACCTCCAGGGGTCTGATAAGTTGTGATCATTTAAAAACTGTGTAATTATCTTTGCAGTATTAGATGTCGTCCCCCCTGTCACAGGAGTCCTATCTAAGAGTGGATTTAAAACACAATTAAAGTCCCCAGCCATTATAATTTTATGAGTGTTCACATTGGGAATGGATGGAAATAGATTTTGCATGAATTCCTTATCATCAACATTGGGTGCATAAACATTTATCAAAATCATTTTACTGTTATATAAGTTGCCCATGACCATCACATATCTCCCTTCAGGGTCCGACACTACCTCTGATGCTACAAATGGAACTGTTCTATGTATGAGAATTCCCACCCCTCTAGTTTTCTTTTTTGGAGTCAGCTGATTTAATTAATTTCGGGATGTCATTCCAAAGTCTGGGTGCTATGGAGCTGAATGCCTTGTCACCCATAGAGTTTCAGGTTAGTGTGAGACACAGCAAGATTACCAGAATCAGAGGACCTTAGTAGGTGAACAGGAGCATAGTGATTTTGAAAGTCGCTGATGTAGTCCGGTGCAAGGCCATTTAAAGCTTTGTAGGTTATTAATAGAATTTTATATTCAATCCTGTAAGACACAGGGAGCCAGTGAAGGCGAAGCAGGATGGGTGTGATGTGCTCACTGTTGCTGGTTCATGTAAGGACTCTTGCAGCAGAGTTTTGAATCAACTGGAGCTGTGATATAAGATTAGAAGGGCACCTGCCAGCAGCAAGTTACAATAATCGATGCGGGATGTGATAAAAGCATGGACAAGTTTCTCACATTAGAAAAGGAGAGGAATGAGCAAACATGGGATATGTTATGGAGGTGAAAGTAAGAAAGTTTCTTAATGTGGTTTATGTGGGCGAAATAAGAAAGGGAGGAATCAAAAATGACACCAAGATTCCTTGCATCAGAAGAAGGTCTGATGAGATCACCATCAAGAGTGACTGAAAAGGAACTAATTTTCTTAAGTAGCACTTTAGCACCAATTTGCAGGAGTTCAGTTTTGTTGCAATTTAATTTTAAAGAGTTCTGCTCCATTCAGGTTTTAATTTCACTGAGGCAAGTTTTGAGCTGAGAAAACTCTGATGAAGTTGCACTTTTGACATTGAAATAGAGTTGAGTGTCATCTGCATAAAAATGATAACCCAGACCATAGCTATGAATAATATGGCCAAGGGGAAGCATATAAATACAGAAGAGAAGAGGGAAGAGGACAGAGCCCTGAGGAATTCCTTGTGCGACTGGCGCTGAGCTGGATCTGCAGTTGCCAGGACTAACAAATACCCATCATTCCTTGTGGGAACTCATGTGGGGATCCAAACCTGGGTTTGGTGCCATTTAGTGTGTTGGGGGAGACAAAGCCCTGTGTAAGCTGTCTCCCCTTATCCTTCCACCTCTAGGGTATCCAGGCAGGGTAAGGACATCGGCTTTCCCTCAGAAGTGTTAATACACAAATATCTAAAGTTCCCAATGTCGATAGTTTTACATATATTAAATATTATTTACTTTACAGAAGGTTTATGGAAATGGTACAGTTGAAAGTAGCAACTTGAATGTCAAGTGTCTCCTGCACTGGTCTGATTTTGCAAGTGAATATTGAACATCCAGTTTTTTACTTAAGAATACATTTATGTAATAATATTATTTTATTTATATAGTGCCTTTCCCATGCTCAAAGTGCTTCACATATATTCAAAGGAATACAACAGCAATAACAGCAAAGAAGATGCTATGACATAGGACACATACAGTACTAATAACAAACATTAAATGTCAAGTAATCGATTAATACATGAAACTCTGGTCAAGGTTCAATGTGGCATGATGTTTGATTGCAGACTATGTACTGTATCTGAGTATAATGTGTTTGTCCACTGTATTTTGTCATATCCACAAGTTATGCAAATCCTAAGTGACAGTGTTCTCCATAACTAATTTATTGCAGTTTCCTTGGTACCAGAGTAAGTTTTTATTGAGTACAACCACCAAAGGAGCACTAACAGGATCCTAATGGTA
Source organism: Erpetoichthys calabaricus (assembly GCF_900747795.2). NCBI lineage: Eukaryota > Metazoa > Chordata > Cladistia > Polypteriformes > Polypteridae > Erpetoichthys > Erpetoichthys calabaricus. The sequence continues at coordinate 181,450,961 of NC_041398.2, forward strand.
ATTTAATATATAATAAATTAGTTGTGGGGAATGCTTTATGTAACCAGCATATTGCTGCATTTCAGCTAGTAAAACCTAACCTTCTACTAGAATCTGTTGATACAATCCATAATTCATTGTAATTTTTAGCAACTTGTTTGTGTCATGAGATTGCTAATAGTTCCCAGACTATTATATTTTTACTGGTATCTTTCAGATTGGAGATAACATGTTTTTGTCAGAATTCATATATAGAGTACATTTATATATCTTCAAACCCACTTAATTTAATATGTGGCGCTGGAGCCTATCCTACAAGCCCTAAGTGTAAGGCAAGAGGCAACCTTAAACAGGGCAAAAGTTCATTTTTTGTGAAGGTGCTTGCTATAGGCCTGGTTCAGGCCCAAAAAGCAGACAGCTTCCCCTGGGGACCATCAGATTTTTATAGAACCCCAACTGGAACCACAGGATAAGGCTTGGGGCACTATGGTTGTGTCAGTGGTCATGTCATGGTGTGTTCTTGGAGCCTCGGCTGGAAAGAGAAAAAAAAATCAGTAGTGTGAACACCCCCTCTTATCCCAACATGGTATCGTTTACCACAGTGGATACAGAAAGGTGATCCCCAGGGGCACATGGGTGACATCTTTGAAGATGTGGGAGGAAATCAGAACATCCGAAGGAAGACCTATGCTGAAATGGGGAGAATGTGTAATCTCCACACAGACAGCAACCATGCATAAAGTTTGACCCCAGGATGCTTAAACTGCATCATGAACTTGAAACACAGAACCTTTTTTGTTTTTAGAAAATATCTGGATGAGATAGGCAAGCTTAAAGGAAAAAAATGTCTCATTTTGTTTTGAAGGTTTCTCATGTTCCTTTACTGCATGATTAACTGATGCCCTTCTCCATGGTCAGTGTGAAAAACAATTACAACGTATTAGTCACATTTGTTTTTTTACAATTGGAACACAAATGGAGCTGTAGTAGTGTTGAATTTTCATTATTTGTACTATACCTGAATGACTGTGGATTAACTCGGCATATTCCATGTTTGTTTTTCTTAAGTTTCTTTTGACTCCCTACTTAGTTGTTCATATTTAAAATACAGTTAAAATACTGTATGTAAAATTATATTAAACTATATACTAAGCACTTTTTGATAGATCCTGTTTTTTTGGCTGTTGACATTTTGCAGGAAAGTATTTCTTAAAATACTATAGTCATGTGAGTTATAAAATAAAATAGCTATAGAGGTGTAATGTCTGAAGTGAATGCTGTTACTTGGTAATGACTATTTAAGAACAAAACAGTATACAGCAGCTATGTAAAAATTCCAGCGGGCTTAGCGTATTCCACTATCTTATCAATTTCTTATTATCTCTTCAAATATATGTAAAAGTAGTGTCACAAAGAGACATAAAGTCCATACAAAAGATCTGTTCAAGGGAAACCCCCGCAAGTTATAACTCGACACAAGGTGCTTCCGGAAATTCAAACATTAGCTGATGAAAGGGTTTACTTTTTAGGCACAATGAATGTTGTAAAGTCAATTCTTTGAAAACAGTGGGGTGTGGAGGCAACATTACTCACTTCCTATGTTACAAAAATGAAAGGAAGAACCATCAGATTTCATTTTATTGCGAAGTTGTTAAACACATTATAACCAAGGAAATGTTTACTGAGAAAATTCAGGATTGTTTTATAGAACTGAATCCTATGTTCTCATTGTTTAACGTGCAAGTGCTATCAAAGATCATAAGAAAGTGAGTACTGCCATATTTTACTTCTGTGCGGATGTAAGTTTTATGGAACGCATATAAAGATTGCATCATCAGAAAAGTCAGTTAGCAATACTCAAGCAGGCACTGGTACATATCTTATGTTGTTGCAACTCTGAAATGATGTTGTCATACTACTGAGATAATAAAATTAAGGGATCTTTCTATTTTCCCACTTTGCAAATAAAAAGTGTATGTATTTTCTGAAAATGTAAAAAAATGAGTGTTGTCAGTATCAGTAACAAATTTCCCTCTTTTTCTGTTCATGTGAATATGGTAATAGCTATATGAAATATAAAGATACATTCAGTATATTAATAAATAATCAAAAATGTATATGAACTGGATGGTATTCAAAGTTTCTAACTTATAGTCATACAGTATGTTTTTTGTCACTGTCTCTCTCTATCTTTTTCTTCTTCTTTCGGCTGCTCCAATTAGGGGTTGCCAGAGCAGATCATCTTCTTCCATATCTTTCTGTCCTCTGCATCTTGCTGTTACACCCATCACCTGCATGTCCTCTCACACCACATCCATAAATCTTTTCTTAAGCCTTCCTCTTTTCCTCTTGCCTGGCAGCTCCTATCCTTAGCATCCTTCTCCCAATATACCCAGCATCTCTCCTCTGCACATGTCCAAACCAACGCAATCTCGCCTCTCTGACTTTGTCTCCCAACCGTCCAACTTGAGCTGACCCTCTAATGTCTTCATTTCTAATCCTATCCATCCTCGTCACTCCCAATGCCTTAGCATCTTTAACTCTGCTACCTCCAGCTCTGTCTCCTGCTTTCTGGTCAGTGCCACCGTCTCCAACCCATATAACATAGCTGGTCTCATTACTATCCTGTAGACCTTCCCGTTCACTCTTGCTGATATCCGTCTGTCACAAATCACTCCTGACACTCTTTTCTACCCATTCCCCCCTGCCTGCAGTCTCTTTTTCACCTCTCTTCCACAATCCCCATTACTCTGTACTGTTGATCTGTACTGTACTGTCATTGTCTCTCTATATATATATATAATTTGTGTAAAATGAAACTAATAACTAAAAAATAAGGTTTGGGTTCCTACAGGATGCCCCATGTAATTTGGGTACTGCAAAAAGAGAAAGTCAAGCACACTTGAGCAAAATAATTGGAGCAATGCCCAACTTTAAAGAAAAAGTCTTCAGAGGCTTGATGCATTATGGTCCTCAGGAGTTTGCCCAGAACTAAATATCAGCTTACTGTAAGACTGCGGATTATGTACAGGAATGGACTGGACTGGAAGGTGCGTATACAGTATATATTGTGGCGGGACGCTCCTTCTACATATGTTCTGGGGGAGCCATCGTGGGCGTCTCAGTACCTCCCCCGAGACACTTGGTGGCAGCCTCCCTGGCTGACGATGGTGCCTCAGTTTCCCGCAGGGCTCCACAGCCCTGTTGGGATCTGGGGTGGCCGTCAGGGGGTGCTGCATGGGTCCCTGAGCCGGCCTGGACAACTATACAGCCCCGCCCGGAAATGCAATCAGAAACAGGTGATAAAGCACCTGGAGCACTTCCAGGTGGGCTATAAAAAGGGCCAGCAACCACCACTCAGGAGCCAGAATCAGGAGGAAGAGGACAAAGATGCCAGGGAGGAGTGGTGGTTCGAGAAGGGAATGTGTGATTTGAGTGCTTTTTGGACTGTGTTGTGCCTGTGGGATTCACAGGAAAGACGTGCCCCACGGGCGAAGAAAATAAAGTCTTTGTGTTTTTACACATGCCTCTGTCTGAGTCTGTGCTGGGTCGGTCACTATACAGCGTCTATTCTCATAATATATATCGTATATACTCACGTATAAGTCGGGTCTTGAAACCCAAAAAATCGATCATAAAATCAGACCCCGACTTATACGCCCATTCAAAAATGCGACACTTAATTTTTTTTTTTTTTACATCTTCCTGCCTCCTCCAATCTCACATCAGTTTCTCAGAAGCATTGAATTTTGTTTCAGCAGCGCAGTTACCAATTTCTTTTGCTACTTCAACGACGTTTAATTTAAAACCAGCTTCATATTTTCTTCTGATCGAATGCTCCATCATAGATAAGGAATGCTCTTACAATAAAGGTGTACTGTATGAGGGTGTGAGATCCAAAAAACACAAATCAGTGCAAATGTTGCTTCGGAATAGTTTGGGTTTTACCGTGTGGTCATGTAGGCACAATAGAGAAAGGGAGAGAGAGGTTAGGAGCAAGTGCTGATATAGCTCATTGCCGCACCCACATAGACAAAAAAGGCAGTGTGTACTAATAGCCTGAGTTTTCTGCATTCGACTTATACGACCGACATTATAAAATACCAGAAATTATACTGTATAAGCAAGCCCCAACTTATCCGCATGAGAACTTAAATAAATACCCATGACAGGCAGTCTTTACCAGATCAGGTCTGGTTTGGAGATCGGACTTTCACGAGTGGGGGTCGAGAAGGAAACACCACCTTCTCTGTGCGTTTCGCATTTATACTCCTCAGACTGGAAGGGGTGGGGTAAATTGCCTGAATTAAGCATCTTCCTCTGGCTGCTGGAAGAGAAAGAGGTGACACAGTTAGCACAGTGCCCCCTCTCATCCCAGTGTTGGACTGCATGCCCAAGATGAGTCAGAAGGTGATCCACAGACAAATATGAGTAGCATCTTGCACTACAAACTCCAGACACAACTGACCATGCCTCAGATCCTGAGTTCAAAAGTGCCATATCACATTCTTCTTTGCATTATATAACATTTTTTTCTTTCTGTTCTTCTCTATTTTCCTTCCTTTTTTTCCACCTTCACTCCTCCACAACCGAGCTTTGTTGTCCTTCTTCTCTCCCGAATCTGACTATATGAGAGGGGTACTGTCACCCAGTGTACCAGGGAAAACACATGGCCCAGAAAGCAGTCTCCCTTTGTCCTTCTATTATATCTGCCTCCCCACTAGAAAAGAGAATAACAAACATCCCAAATAGGAGGCCTATCCATCTGTGGCATCCACCAATGGCAACTTTGTCCATCTTGGTCAGGATTCCAGTCCATCCTTGTCACATTACACAAACACACAATATATTGTATATATATATATATATACACGGTGGATTCAGAAAGTATTCAGACCTCTTCACTTTCTGCATATTTTATTGTGTTGTAGATTTAATTTTAAATGGATAATTTTGCTATTAGTGCCCATCAGTCTCAGTATAATAACCTATAATGACAAACTGAAAGCATGTTTTAAAAAAAAATCAAAAGCAGAAATTTCTCATTCATAAATATTCAATCAGTCAGTCATTTTCCAACCCGTATATCCTAACACAGTGTCATGGGGGTCTGCTGGAGCCAAACCTAGCCAGCACAGGGCGCAAGGCAGGAAAAAACCCTGTACAGGGTGCCAGCCCAGCACAGGGTACACACATACCCAGCACACATTAAGGACAATTTAGGATCACCAATGCACCTAACCTGCATGTCTTTGGATTGTGGGATGAGACCCAGAAAGCGAACCCAGGTCTCCTTACTATGAGGCAACAGTGCTACCACTGTGCCACTGTGCCACCTCATGTAAATATTCAAACCCTTAATTCAGTGTAGGAGCCCCTTTGGCAGCAATTACAATTTCAAGTCTTTTGGGGGTAGCTTTGCACACGTGGATTTGGGTAGTTCATGACATTCTTCCTGGCAGATTTTTCTTTCTATAATTTTCATTCTAGGAACACCAGTCTAACATTCCCTCTGTTGGCTCTAGCTGAACTTGTACTGTGGCCCTGAGCATTCGTTGTCCTTTAAGGGCCAGATTTCAAGACAGGTTTTCAGCTCTCACATAACCCCACCAATTTCATTCTGGAATTGAGAAGATTCTGCTATTGACTAGAAAATATTTGGCCTGTTGTAGAACATTCATAGCATCACAAGCTCCCTTTCTAAGTGTAGAAGGTTTCCTGCTGTCTAATGACATCTGGGAATATTAGATGTTTGCATCCAAGCTGCATTTCAATCTCTCCAGCAGATATACAATTGCTAATTTGCCTTCCAATGCAGCATACACATATACAGATCTTACTACACTCTAGTGACCCATGTGCTCATTTACTGGCACATCTAACTGCCTAAAACATCTCCAGACATTCCCTTTGGACATGCTCTGCCATCTAACAGCACTCTTACCACTATTGCTCTTTTCACACATATATTGTATTTGGCTCCCTAGTGGATAGGTGGGTTGTAGGCAAGAAGTGTGGCACAGGGTAAAGACAGGACTATTTAAAGGCTGTAAGAAATAAACAGAAGGTGCATGTCATCTCACCAGTGGTCAAGAAAGGGTACCACTAGTTAGCAGTATGCGCTGGATGACTCAAATGGGGTATACAACAGCAGGGGCAAGCAGGAAAACAAGAGAGAAGGTTGACCTGAACAGAAGTAGGCACTGCTAATCTAAGGGTTCTTGATTACAAGCAATGTGTCAGGCACAAAGGGTTCTTGCCCTTTGCCATATGACGCCATGGTGAATTGGAGGTAGAATAAAGCACAAAGTCCCATTCTAGGAGAGCAGGTTATCGGGTTTCCACTTTAAGAGGATGGGCCTTGAGAAGGCTTTCCTAGAGACTCTAACATTTTAAAGGAATTAAAAGTTCAATGATGCAGGGACACCAGGGGCTGCTGAAGGGAGTTCTATTTAATAAGATTATATTCCGTATTCTGATATATTTTGGGATCCTTGTGTTATTTTAGGAAAAGAGATTGGTACAATATTGCTCCTTGTTTGTGACTAGATAGACAGTGCAAGGGAAAAACTTGCTGTATGAAGTTTTAAAGTGTCTACCTGTTAAACTAAGACATCTTTACTTCATTTGTACCAATACGTGAAATTGTACATGAGATCATATTGTAACGGCCGACCCCTTACTCAGCCGGCAGCTACACTTCCAAGACCTGTGGCCTGGATAAATTACTGAGGCTAATCTATAAATACCAAGCCGTACCTCTAACAAATAAAATTTCCCCACAATCGACAGTTTAAACATAAGCACAAAAAGGCAGATATGTAAAAATAGGTGGATAAATATATTAAAACAACCAATAACAAAAAAGGCAAATTTCACACGTAGAAAATAATTATAGATATAGATATTTAAAGCCCTCCACCAAACTAACAACGTGACAACACCATATATACAATAACAAACCCTCCCTTGTCCCAGTAACATATACCAAACACAAAACACGAATAACAATGAATGAATGCGGAAAATGCCAATGATAGTGAACTTGAATCCGAGTATACAACTGTCCTGAATGTGGATGACTTGTCAACAGATAAGTGATGTGTTTGTATTTCCCGGAAAAAATGGAGCAACCTCACCGTGAATCCTCGGCATGTGGTGGATGATGTATTCCAACCCCGGGGTCTCTGGTGATGATTAATTTGAAGTAAGTCCAGCGGAATGAAAAACAAACTGGTTACAAAAGCGCAATGTGGAAAAAAGCAGGTAAAGTTGATTCGTTGTCGTGAAAATGTAATCTCCGTCTTTCTCCTCTCTCCTCCCTGTTCTCTCCTGATTGTTTATATAGTACTGAGCCGGATGTAATTGATTGATTATAAACAGGTGCTTTCCATTTTGGGGCTGTGGTCTCCCTCCATCATCTGTCCCCTCTGTATTTACGGGGACAACATTCACTGATGCACACATGATAAACAGCAAACGGGACGATGGAAACAAAATGCACTCAGTACAAACATTGAAAAGCACTATTACTATGTAGCCCCGCTACAATATGATATATATATATTATTTATTTATTTATTTATTAATTTTATTGTAATCATTCCATACAAATAGATCAATTTTAAAACAAATCAAACCCCACCCCTGAGAAGGAGAGCATGGCCAAAGGAGTAATACTTAAAGCTTGTAAACATACCTAAATTGTTGAGTTTAACAGGGCAATAAAGATAAATGGAGAAGAAAAAGAAATGCGGAGATAATTCTTATTCTACAATATTATTGATTAGATCCTGCCAGGTTTTGAAAAAGTTCTGTACAGATCCTCTAACTGAGAATCTGATTTTATCCAATTTCATATAATATAAAACATTGGTTTCCCACTGACTTATAAGAGGAGAATTAGGATTCTTCCAATTTAACAAAATAAGTCTGCGTGCCAAAAGTGTAGTGAATGCAATCACAGTTTGTTTGTCCTTCTCCACTTCAAGTCCGTCTGGAAGAACACCGAACACAGCTGTTAATGGGTTTGGAGGGATTGTGATACCAAGGCTGTCTGAAAGGCACTTAAAAATTTTGGTCCAAAATGATGTTAATTTGGTGCAGACCCAAAACATGTGACCCAGTGAGGCAGGAGCTTGGTTGCAGCGTTCGCAGGTTGGATCTTGCCCTGGAAATATTTTGGACAGTTTTAAGCGAGACAGATGTGCGCGATATATAATTTTGAGCTGAATAATTGTATGCTTTGTGCATATGGAACTCGAGTGAATTCTCTGCATTGCTACCTTCCACTCCTTTTCTGATATATTAATTAAGAGATCTTTTTCCCAATGCCCTCTTGAATCTTTGAAAGGAAGGGACTCTAATAAAATTTTATATATTGCAGAAATGGTGTCTAAGTCCTCGAAATTGAGAAGTATTTTTTCCAGCATGGTGGAGGGTACGAGATGAGGAAAATCGGGCAGGTTCTGTTTAACAAAGTTTCTAATTTGAAGATAGTCAAAGAAATGTGTAACTGAAAGGTTAAATTTGGGCTGTAATTGTTCAAAGGATGCAAAGATATTGTCTATATAAAGATCTCTGAGCAATTTAATCCCAAATCTTTTCCAGATATTAAAAACTAGATATGTTTGCAAGGGTTGAAAGAGGTGGTTCTCTAGCAGAGGTGCCACAGATAAAAGATTCTCCATCTTAAAATGCTTTCTAAATTGGTTCCATGTTCTGAGTGACTGAAGCACAATTGGGTTATTAGTATATTTGTGATAACTTGCATTTATTGGGGTGCAGAGCAGGGAATATAAAGAAGTACTGCAGGATTTTACTTCTATTGCGGACCAAGCCTGTGTATGTTCATCTATTTGTGTCCAGGTTCTTATAGCTTGTATGTTTGCTGCCCAGTAATAAAACTGAAAATTAGGTAGAGCCATGCCACCTTCTGCCTGAGGTCTTTGTAGGGTCGCTCTTCGGAGACGTGAATGTTTTGAGTTCCAAATAAATGAGGTTATGGTTGAATCTAATTGTTTACAATATGATATTTTAAAGTTTTTTTTGTACTTTGATACCTATTTACATGTAAAAGTTTTATCCTATGAACCACATATTTACCCAAGACTATTAACCTATTAACTTTTTTGGAACCTTTAGATAATATTAAAATATTAGGAATGTTACTAGAATATACCATTTTCCTGTATGCTGACTGGTGTCTACAATATATTTAAATATGCTATGTAAATTAACTTAACTGATAAAACGAACTGTTCTGTTAAGATTAATCTGTCTTGTCGTAGAGAACTCAGCTCTTAAGCAAATAAGTCCAATGTTGGAGCTGTTCACATGATGGGACTCCACCACCCTGGTGTAATAAGGATGTCTATCTTTGTATTTATTTGTAATAATTATGCACACCCTTTCATTATTTTTTAGAATTTTATTTCCCCTAGCAGCCTTTATTGGTTCTTGAATTGCACGTCTTTCTGTTGAATTTGAAAATGGAGTGATCGACTGAAGTTAAATTATTAAGAGATCATCCTTGAAGATTACATATTTATCTTCTTCCTTAAATAACTTTTTGCTGCAAACTCTGTGAAGCTTGAATGTCTTTCAAAGTTAGGTATGGGAGGAACAAGGAAGCTACAATTCTTTTTCTACTTTTCCTTCATTCAGTGGTCCCGACTTTCCAGTGTTACCTAACAATTTGTAAGCTGTATTTCCTCTTAATTATTATGTTTTTCAGCTGGTGTCCAATCATTCATGTATTTATTATCCCATTGATTTATAGACTAGTTATTCCTTGCAGATTTTTCTTTCCCTTTGTTTTGTTTCATTTATTGCTCAAGTACATCAAATCTAAAAGCATATTAGTTATGGGTAGAGTCACTTGGCTCAGATTCTTTGTATTCATTTTGTGTTTGCTGTTGTGCTTTGTTCATGCCTCTGCTTTGCTACCCCTTGAATTGAAGTTCTGTGTCATTCGTTCAAGAACAATGTTTGGCCCCAATCGCTTAATATTGTTTTCTCATGTTCTTTTGCATAATTTAATTTTTATCTCCAGTCTTTCTCTCCCCTTCTTTATATGCACTGACATTTAAAAGTAATTTCAGAACCCAAAATGAAGCCACAAAAGCCAAAGTAAAATTAAAAGAAGGTGATTTAGCAACAGACACAGGGACAAGTAACAGAGAAGGTGGTACAGATAAGATAAAATACAATAAAATAAGAAACTTAAAGCCTTTTTGGGTCTGGGAAAACAAACATTCCTTCTTACCTCCTTTTTCTTTCTCCCCCCAACCAGTCTCATCTCTCTTAATTCCATACTGTCTGCCCTTGTCTCTTACTGTGCTTCTGACTCCAAGCTCACTTGGGCTAAGACCAAAATGGGCTTCTAAGCTTCCTCCTGAATCTATGTCCATGTTACACCTTTGAACCATTACTGGGGACATGAATGCTCTATAGAACATCTTCCAAAGTATTCCTACTGCTCTGAACCTCTGTTTGCAAGGTAAAATGTACAGAGGCCTGATTAACATAAGTAAAAGAAGGCCAAGCCTAAGACAGTATCCATCTATGCTATCATTTATCAGTTTGGAGGACTCCTAGCGACTACAAGGGAAGGTCCAAAAGTCCATTTTAAATTTATTAAAAAATTTAAAGGAAACAAGACAGTTGACGAATAGATGCATTTGAAATGTGGTGCTGGAGACAGATTTTATCAATACCATGGACAGTCAGAAGGACAAACAAATCAATCATGGAACAGATCAAGCCGGCAATGTCACTCAAAGCATGGATTACAAAGCTATGGCTTGCCTACTTTGGCCATACCATAAGAAGACAACTAAAAAGATATCATGATTGGCAGAACAGGGGGAACAAGGTGATAAGGAAGGCTGGCAATGTGATGGCTTGACACCATTACAGCAACAACAAGGAGGACTTTGGCCGAGCTTAATCAACTAGCACAAGACCGAACTTCCTACAGATTGTTTATCTATCAAGTCGCTATGGTTCAGGATTGAACCAATGGCTTTTAACTATTACTACTACTAAGAAATATAAATAGGCTGGATATTTTTTCACGTAAAAGCTTGTTTCTTCAACATTTCTCAACATAAATGCCATTAGTTGTGATGCACGTCTTCAAGTGATGGATCTACTTTTGATCCAGTCCTCAAAATCTTCTTTTTACAACTTTTCCAACACATTATGGGCAGCACTGATGACTTCTTCTTGGTCTTGAAAGGTTTTCCCCTTCATGGGTGCCTTAATTTTGGGGAAAAGCCAAAACTCACAAGGGGCTAGATCTGAGGAATAAGGTGGGGTTGATTCCAGAGGTGCTGATAAAAATTATGTTTTTTTCTGACTCAGTGTATATTGTCGTGGTGAAGGAAAAATAACTTGAACATATTCAGTGGGTGATTGTGGAAACCTCTGTGGAAATTTTCAAAATGCCACTTTTAGATATTTTTCCGTGTGGACCTCAAATGTCACTATCTGTTATTCATCAAAAGGGATGGTTGCCACAGTTCCATCCTTAGGGAAGAAAATCACAAACATCGCCTTGATGTGTCATCAGTGACCCTTGTTCTTTTCTATACCTGAACATGGTTTGTTGCTTGATTTCTGGGTATATTTTGTAAAACCAAAGTAACGATTGACATGAACGTCACTCAAATTCCCCTAGTCGAAATCCATCAGGAATTGTTTGATGAACTCCACATGGCTCCATTTCATAGATTAAGATGACGGGTTTTTGCTGATCAGAATACTTAACTTCCAATTGTGGATCGCTGCTTGTTGCATGTCATTTTCTTGTTTCCATGACTTTACCTGAGGATGAAATGTTTTGAACTGTTCATTGAAACATTTGTAGGTGTCCAGTGCCGCTAAGATTCACACCATCGATGAGACAGTGATTTATTTATTTTTTTTGGTGGAGATTCTAGGGATGCACCCAGACTTGGCCACGACCCATACAAGCTCACAAGCAAAGACACAAAACCAACGAATGAATAAATAATATATTAAATGAAAACCCAATATACAACAACAGCAATCAGACAAACCTCCCCTTTCCCCTACGGCGATACAGTTGTAACATAATAATAAACCACAACAATAAATACTCACGGCAACGTCCTTATACAGTCCAATACAGCAAGAGCGGATGAAATGGTTTGATGTGAAGATGACAATCCCGAGAACAGCTTCCGCAGTAAATGAGTGAAACAGTCTTACCGGTATTCCTGAGCGGTGAGGGGTGAGATTTGTAGGAACTTCCTTTTGAAGGTGCATGACGATTAATCCACCACTATACACATGACAGACAGGCAGGAGACAGTCCATTCAACCTAACGGGAAATAATCCAGGGCACAATTGACTTTTCAGACTACACGTTGGATAGAATACACAAAAACACAGATCTCCCGTTGCTCCGCCAGGCCCCCCTTTTCAAGTTTCCCGCTGACTACTTTCATCCCCAGCAGCCCTGCTTCCGTTTCAGTCATCCTATGTGGGTAATTCCCCCCTTGGGCTGCTGGGAAATGAAGTTCTTTCCACGGTAGCACTGCTACACATTGAAATATATGCCATAAAAGCACAACCCAGTAACATTAAAACAAAATTTTAACAGACTTTCTGACCTCCTTCATAAGGCCACCCTCTGCCATTCCATTATTGTAATGTTTATTGAATATTTACTTCACGTATTATATACAAGACGGACTTCATACAATGGCTGGTTGTCGCTAGCCACCAACATGCCATTTCACCAAACCAAGAGAAAAAAAGGCACTGAAGCAAGATTTTAGTTTGGGTGGATCATGTAGCCTTCAATTGGGGTTGGACAGTCTAAACCTTCCACAACTCAAAGTGAAGTGAGATCACTAGGTTATTTACTTATTTATTCATGGTAGATGATATTCATACTCAAACTATAAAATATTTTTTATTTTTGGGAAACATATTAGTTTAGTGGTTAGAACTGCTGCTTCAGGGATCCATCATCCTGCTTTTAAATCCTGTGCCTCATAGGTGTCCATATGGAGTTCTCCTTTCCTCTATGTGTGGTTTTCCTCTGGGTATTCCAGAGGAAGGCATGCAGTTTAAGTTAACTGTCATGTCATGTCATGTCATTGCCTATCCCACCTAATCTAGACCAGGGTCGCAGGGGGTTGGAGCTTATCCTAACTAGCACAGGGTGCAAGGAAAGGAACAAAACCTGGACAGGGCACTATTCCATCACAGGGTGAACACACTCACACACCAAACACACATTAGGACCAATTTAGCATTGCCAGTTCACCTAACCTGCATGTCATTACAATGAGAGGAAACTGGAATACCTTGAGGGGAAACCTATGCAGACACGGAGAGAACAGACCTGGAATGTGAACACTGCAAGGCAGCAGTGCCATCATTGCGCCACCGTGCCACGTGTTTAAATTAATTGTCGCTTCCTAGTTCCCTGTGTGGGTGTGTGCATGAGTGGGCACTCTGTCCATGCTGTTTCCTGCCTTGAATCTGCTGCTGCTGGCCCTTATGACCCGGAATTGGACAAAGTGGGTCTGAGAATGGTATGTTTATTTGTATGGGAACCTTTTTGAATCTCATCCATTTAAGAATATTGTGTGCGTGCAGAAAGATGATTACATCAATCAATTAAAATTAATTTTAGTGAAACAAATAAAGGCCAACTCAGCGTAGCACTGGAATAGCATTAAAGTCTCACAGCTCCAGTATCAAGTTTTGATTCCTTGCCTGGTTAATTTCCTTTATGAAGATTGCACATCCTGTTCACTTTTCAGAAGTGGATATGTTAGATCAATTGAAATTTCTAAACTGGCCGTGTATGAGTGAAGGTTTGTGAATATTGTGATGGATTGCCTCCTGCCTTGAGTCAGCTGCTGCCGACATAGGCCTTGGCTTCCCTGCAATGTAAATTGATTACATCTTGCCTGAAGAAGGGGCCTGAGTTGCCTCAAAAGCTTGCATGTTGTAATCATTTTAGTTAGCCAATAAGAGGTGTCATTTTGCTTGACTTCTCACTGCAATGGAAAGAAAGATAAAAATTAAGAAAGTATATTAAGGGAAATAAGTAAAGGATGACAATATTTGTGTATTTTTGTTCATCAGTTAGTAAAAAGACTTGTATGACTATATGCATACAGTATATATTACATTCATGTTACTTATTTTCTTAAGATTTTTATAAATAGTATGTTTTAAGTATTTAGCTACATAATATATAAAGCTTTTTCATTCTCAATATAACAAGTAAAGATTCTAAACAGTAAACCTACAACAAATCAAATTGTGCCAGAGTTATGAGCAAACACCAACAGCTTTTATCCAAGCTGAAGGCAAAGCCAGACCTGTGCTAATGACGGTGGTGTTTCTAGGTGTAGCCTGTTCTGGTGAAAACAGAAACATCTGAGATGAACAGGAATGAAAACTATGTGAAGCAAGTTAATAGGCTGCATATCTTACAGGAAACTCTGCAACAACTTAACCTACATTTCTCACAGCCCTACTTTAAAAACTGAACTATCACAAATACAGTATTTTCTTTAGGTAGTGAGTGAGTTATGTATTACAGTGTATACTAAATTCATATTTTAAAGAAAATTAAAATAATAAGCAAAGGAATGTTTATGTTAATTCTGTGTTTAATAGACACTGATTTAAACATCTGGTAGTGTATGTTATATTGTGAGACCTTGCAGCGCAAGCATGACTGATGGTATTTAAACACCACACTGCTTCCCAAACACATTAAATTCATTTAATATGCACATCATTAAGATGATTGGGTGTAACATGAGAACAAGAAGCAAAACTCATGCAATCAAGGAAAAAAATGTGAAAACTTTTCATAGGCAGTGACCCAGCCATCCCCATGCTGCTTTTGAGACAATGCAACTGATAATAATTGTTTGCTCATGTTTGTAATTGTAGCAATAAAACAAAGCAGAACATGAAATTATTTTTATGTTCAGCAGTTAGGCTGGTCAATAGTAGATGGCTTCTCAGAAAATACTGTAAAAATGAATTGGCAAGAACAAACTCCCCATTTGTCTGTGGTTTACAAGAGTTTTCCTCTTCTACACATATGATAGAATCAATTTTACTTCTTGATGTGCAACAGTTATCCAGGTAAGTCATGTTTGGTGTCCCTCAAGGCTGCATCTATAGAATATGCATCTCTTTAACCACCACACTCACAGCTGTTGGTTTGCGAATCTTTTACATTTTATACTGAGCTGGCTTTGAGTAGAATCATAATGTTCAGACCTGTATACTTAAAAATGTAGCCATGACTGTGAACCGCAAAATATGGTGAGTTTTGATACAAAATGGTAAATTTGTTTTTAGAAAATGTTAAGTGGGGTGTTTGATTACATATAACAATGTCTCTTTACATGATAGTTTTAGTGAGACATTAAGCAAAATTACACCTTTTATTGGTAGTACTAGGGTGTTGTACCGTGTTAGCCATTGTGAATGTAGAGAAAAGCCAAGCAAAATGACACCTTTTATTGGCTAACTAAAAAGATTACAATATGCAAGCTTTCGAGGCAACTCAGGCCCCTTCTTCAGGCAAGATGTAGTCATGTCATAAAAGGTGTCATTTTGCTTGGCTTTTCTCTACCTTTTATTGGCTAACTAGAAAGATTACAATATGCAAACTTTCGAGGCAACTCAAGCCACTTTTTCAGGCAAGATACTTCTCACTACATCCATAATGGCTAACACGGTACAACACCCCAGTACTACATGACTGTTTTAGAGCAATACACTCTTAAGGGGTTCCATTTCAGAAAAAAACGAGTATTAATTGAGCAGCATTAACATTTATTTATTGCATTTAACATTTTTCTAATGAAAACGTGTAATTTTACATAATCATATTACCATTTAAAATCTATATATATAATTCACTAAGCCGGGAGACAAGTAGCCACCCATGGAAAGCACGCCGGAAGGGGCGTGGATTCACTAAACCGCCGACAAGTAAGACGCCAATGGCGCACGCAGGAAGGAGCCATGGCCACCAACTCTTAGACCATTGGATACGACGAAAAAATCACAGAGCCACGCCCACCAACTCGGACGCGACGCCTCGGAAAACATGCCGTCATTTCTGTTTGTCTGTGCCACAGTCCACTTGCAGCTCTGAGCCACGTTGACTTTTCATTAGTCAACCTCAGTGGAACCTTGGTTCACACAGATGCAGCGCCAGAGAGAGACAGAGGCACACACAGGCAGCGCGAGAGAGAGAGCCGCGCACACACAGGCAGCGCCAGAGAGACAGAGGCACACACAGAAGCAGCGCCAGAGAGACAGAGCCGCACACACACACAGAGGCAGCGCCAGAGAGAGAGCCGCGCACACACAGGCAGCGCCAGAGAGAGAGAGCCGCGCACACACAGGCAGCGTCAGAGACACAGAGGCACACACAGAGGCAGCGCCAGAGAGACAGAGCCGCACACACACACAGAGGCAGCGCCAGAGAGAGAGCCGCGCACACACAGGCAGCGCCAGAGAGAGAGAGCCGCGCACACACAGGCAGCGCCAGAGAGACAGAGGCACACATATGCAGCGCGAGAGAGAGAGCCGTGCACACACACAGAGGCAGCGCCACAGAGAGACAGAGGCACACACAGGCAGCGCAAGAGAGAGCCGCGCAATCCTTTAAAACTGAAGTTAAAACACAATGAAGGAAGCAGTCTTTAAAAACCAATAAGCTCTGTGCCTCTTTTTCATTAGCGTCTCACCTGCTTCAGGCCCTGCAACAGTCGAGACACTCTCTCTGCAGCTGACCTTCGCTGTGCCTGACTCCACTACTGTCAGTCGCCTGATTAAAAATGGATTTTTGAAGGGGAGCTATGGACCCGCTATACCACAGGAACACATTGCCTTCGAGCCTGCTCTCGCTCACTCTAACGTACCAGCTTTCTCTCTTTCTCCTCACTCACTCACACACTGCACAGGGGAGAAATGCCTGCAGCACGAGTCTACCCGGAAACCGTTTCAGCCACACTTCCACGCCCCTCGCTACACTGTGAGTGCGATGATTATTTATTTAAAAATGGGCTTTTGAAGGGGAGCTGTGGACCCGCTATACCACAGGATCACCTGTGACATTGCCTTCACATTGTTTTCCTTGTATTTATGATCCTGTTGAGCAGATCAGACACCCAGGCAAACAACACTGAATAATCAATAGCTGCAACCACTTTGCCCGCCCCAACTCCTCACCTGAGTCGGTTTTGTCTGTGTTCAGCAGTGTTTCCCAAACTCGGTCCTGGTGAACCCCTGTGGATACAGGGTTTTGTTCCAACCAGATTCCTAATCATTAATGCCGGTGAAACTCATCCGGGATAAGTCGGTTTTTCAAACGCAGACGTGTAGCACATTAGTCTAGCAGACTAGCTGGATGTAAAAATGTCATTGACGAAACTGTTGCTCTCAAACTTCGCAACATGGCTGTTGGCTTTATTTGCCAACATTGGGATAATGTCGGCGACGTGGTCACAAACTGCAACAACTCACCACACAAGGACGCCCTGTCTCTCGAGGCATTCACACTGCCGGAAGACAACCATGGGATACGCAGAAAACAGCCATGTCAGTCAACGCAGATCAGACACCCAGGCAAACAACACTGAATAATCAATAGCTGCAACTACTTTGCCCGCCCCAACTCCTCACCTGAGTCGGTTTCGTCTCTATTCATCAGTGTTTGCCAAACTCGGTCCTGGTGAACCCCTGTGGCTGCAGGGTTTTGTTCCAACCAGATTCCTAATCATTAATGCCGGTGAAACTCATCCGGGATAAGTCGGTTTTTCAAACGCAGCCGTGTACCAGATTAGTCTAGCAGGATGTAATAATCTGAGATGAATGCACGCCCTCGCACTGAGTGAAAAGCCAATATATATTGAGTCTACAAAACATGATCAGCAACTCTTTGATAGGCTGCAACAAAATGATGAAAGAACGGGTGCATTTTTTTCACACAAGCTGGGTGGATGGGTTTGACGAGTTGGGGGTGGGCACATGAAATGTTACTTTTCTTGGTGATTTATTACATTTCCGATTTTTCAAATGTTAATTTTCTCCCTGTGCTTAAAAATCATTAAAAAAGCGGCCTGATTATGCTGCGTATGGTACGCCGTGGGTTGGCTAGTATATATATATTATGAGATACAGTATATAGGTCTCTATTTAAACCTCCAGACAAACATGTACCTTACAGGACTGGTAACAGTCTAGTTAGAATCTTATCAAGACATCTCTATAACATATACAGTACATGTTACTTAAATTAATAAACTGACAAACCTAATATAATCACAAAATTCAGTGAAACTGATATATAACAATTATCTTTAAAATAGGAATCTTTGCAAACAATTCCTATTTACTGTATCCTTGTGTATGCAAATAATGCAGTTTAACCATTCAATCAATGCCTGACTTAACTACGTTTCCCAGCAAGAGATGGACTATAGAGAACTGCTTTAGCGTGCCAAGATCGAATCTCATAGATCTCAAAGAATGATATTTGTCAAGTTTTAACACAAGTTTTAATGTAACCCCATTTGGGAAATGATTATAGTTTGAATTAAATCAGCCTTTAGTAATGTGTTCAAGAGCTGCTGGCCTATTTTGATCATTTAATTTTATTTTGCCATGTATGTGTCTTCTATGCTATAGTTTGAGAATTATTATTATTGCTGTTGTTGTTGACCATGATATTGTTGGATTGCGTAGATGATTAGATATTAACCACATATATTGCTAGTGAAAATATTATAAAACAAAACAATCAGACAGCTGTATAGAGTCTGAGTGTTAATAGGTGTGCTTTGTTTAAAAAATACCCCCCACCACCACCAAATCTTTCCGCTTTTGGCGACCACCTGATTCATCCAAATGGCAGAGCCGGCCCTGATTGGAGAAGTAGTTTTATGTGTGCAGAGTACGTGAAATTCTTACATGCATGCTCCATGCACAGTACCATCCACACAGCATGGCCTCCTTGTGGTTTACACAGTATATCTTAGAACATTGCAATAGTTGTGATAAGAACGGGCCATTCAGCCCAACAAGCTCATCCAACCAATTCACCTACATTCTCGAAAATATGTCAAGGCATATTTGAAGGTACCTTGAGTCCTACTCTCCACCATTCTACGTGATAATTTAATCTATGTATGAATAGTTCTTTAAGTGAAGAAAATCTTCCTAACATTTGTGCGAAATCTGCCCTTAACGAGTGTTCTTAATAAAAAGTTTTTAATTTTAAATACTACAATTACATCACCTCTTAGTCTCTATTTGCTTAAACTGAAACAGCTCCTTCAATCTCTCTGTTAAGCTCATGTCTCTGTTTGCTTAAACCTGAAATGTTCAGCTCCTTCAGTCTCTCTTCAAGACTCATACCTCTTAGCCCTGGAATGCGCCTAGTCGCTCAGCTCTGAACTTTCTCTTGCATTGCTACATCTCTTTAGTACAATGGGGAGCAAAACTGTATATAGTACTCCAGGTAAGTCCTCTGTAGTGCTTTATATAGTTTCAGCATAAACTCCATTGACTTGTACTGCACACATAATAATATATAAGCTAACATCCTAGTAGCCTTCTTGATTGTTTCTGTATACTGTCTTCATTTAGAGAGTGATGAGTCACATATAACTTCTATGTACTTCTTAATAGGTGTACTTTCAAGTTTCAAACCTTCAATTAGTTATTCAGTTCTAACATTTCTACTACCTACATGCAATAACTTAAATTTACTTAAATAAAAGTCCATCTACCGAAAAATCTGCACAAGCCTGAAGGCTGTCCAAGTCCCCCTGTAATAATGTAGCTGATTGTACATTATCTGCCCTTTCACCTAGTTTGGTATCGTCTACAAAGTTAAGCAGCTTATTGATTACATTCTTGTTCAGATCATTTATGTACATTAAAAAGATTAACAGCCTCAGCACTAATATCTGAAGAAAACCACTTTTAATATCACATAATTGCAAAAAATTCCCCTTGCCATAACCCATTGTTTCCAGCGTTTCACTCAATTTTGTACTCATCTATATATATCTCTCTATTATAATAAAAAAATCCTGGGACGAGATGTGACTTTTTAAGAGAGATACTTTTATGTCCCGCGAGACGAGAGATTTAACCACACCTGGGGCTGGAAATAAAAGACAAAGAGTGAATGACAAGGTAAAACATTGTAAAGAATTCAAAAACGTTGGTGCGATAAACATGCAGAGCAGGTTAGAGATAATGAAAGTACTAAAATTTGAAAGTCTCAAAAAAATTATAGTAAAGATCGCATTAGCACAAACAAATGGAAATTATTACTCGGTGAAATAACGGAAGAGCGGAAAGAGATTGAATATATTGTTCAGATTTAAACTTTAAGTCGGAGACTTGTAGATCGTCTAATTCATGTTTACATCAGGGAAGAGTAGTGTTTCTTCCCAATGAAGAGGCGTCTCCACGAGAATTAAAAGATTTGTTATTTGGTGAACGTGATATCCACATACGCTAGCGGTACAGATGCGAAGTGGCTGGCGCGTAGCACAGGCTGGGGGGCAAAGCAAGCAGGGGGTGAAGCCCCCTAGTATGAGCAAATATTCATAAAAGATATCCTGTATCTCAGCCCCATCTTTTTGGAGTGCTATAATGATAATTAAAACATAACCTTTCAAAATGAACATCTTTAATATCATCACTTCAACTGCAATGAGGTAGAATAGGCTGCATACCTTTTTGATTAATCTCTTCCTTATTTAATTCACATAAATCATATAGAAAATCTTACCCATAAAAAAATTGACTGTATCTGTGCGTTCTTAATATGTTCTCATAGTTATCTACGCTGTCATAGAATCCAGAACTGAACTTTTATTTTTCTAGTTGCAAGAGCCTCAGTTAACATTGTTTTAAAGTCTGCAGTCTGTGTGCATAATTCCAGTTCTGTGCAGCTTTAACTGTCTCCTAATGTCTCTCAGGACTGAGAACAAGATCCTCTTGTTAAATTACAAAGCTCTGCCTAACCTTGTTTTGCATCATTCTTCACCATTACCCTCCTTTCTGTCACCTTTCTTCTACTGACACTGACTAGTTTGTCATGTCCCATATCTTCATTGTGTTATCATCAGAAGCTTCACTTCCCCAACACTATTAGGTCAGCTGATGTCCTTCATACCTTTCAACTGTAGCTTTTAAATTAAATTGAAAATCACTTCCCCCTTACTATTAATACTTTTCGGATTGTGGTCTATGCAACATTCTTTTACATAAAGCCTCATTATTTATATTAGGCATTTCTTGTTTTTGTCTTTTTGTAGAGCTTTTTTAATGTTATATTACATCAAGAATAATGCTCTAGAGAGGAAAGGAATGAAGGTCAGTAGGAACAAGACAGAATATTTGTGTGTAAATGAGAGGGAAGTCAGTGGAATGGTGAGGATGCAGGGAGTAGAGTTGGCGAAGGTGGATGCGTTTAAATACTTGGGATCAACAGTACAGAGTAATAGGGATTGTGGAAGAGAGGTGAAAAAGAGAGTGCAGACAGGGTGGAATTGGTGGAAAAGAGTGTCAGGAGTAATTTGTGACAGATGGGTATCAGCAAGAGTGAAAGAGAAGGTCTACAGGATGGTAGTGAGACCAGCTATGTTATATGGGTTGGAGACGGTAGCACTGACCAGAAAGCAGGAGACAGAGCTGGAGGTAGCAGAGTTAAAGATGCTAAGATTCACACTGGGTGTGACGAGGATGGATAGTATTAGAAATGAGTACATTAGAGGGTCACCTCAAGTTGGGAGGTTGGGAGACAAAGTCAGAGAGGCGAGATTACGTTGGTTTGGACATGAGCAGAGGAGAGATGCTGAGTATATTGGGAGAAGGATGGTAAGGATAGAGCTGCCAGGGAAAAGGAAAGAGGAAGACCTAAGCGAAGGTTTATTGATGTGGTGAGAGAGGACATGAAGGTGATGGGTATAACAGAACAAGATGCAGAGGACAGAAAGATATGGAAGAAGATGATCCGCTGTGGCAACCACTAATGGGAGCAGCCAAAAGAAGAAGAAGAAGAAGAAGAAGATTACATCAAGAAATTACATTTTGTTAGTCCTTATGTTTATCACTTTATATTTAGCTGATGCCTTTATCCAAGGAGGCTTACAGTATCATCACACAATTCAACTGTCTTTATGTTTGTTGTACAGTGCGAAAAACAGCCAATCTGACACACTGCAAGTCAGAGGCAACCATCTGAGTCC
This sequence comes from Erpetoichthys calabaricus, assembly GCF_900747795.2. Taxonomy (NCBI): domain Eukaryota; kingdom Metazoa; phylum Chordata; class Cladistia; order Polypteriformes; family Polypteridae; genus Erpetoichthys; species Erpetoichthys calabaricus. Next base: position 181,473,239 of record NC_041398.2, read on the forward strand.
AAAGACTTCACCACTAGGCTACAGGTCTTGTCTAATGGTTTTTTACTAGACTTTGTATTGCTGGGTTTGATGTTTTCTGATGATTCATTTGCTAATCAATTCGATTCTGGGAAATAACATATTATTTTCATAGTTATTATTGATATTATCTAAGACCTGTTTAATATTATATGATATTTTGTCCTGATGATATTGTTATAGCAGTAACAAAAAACTGTGTGGTGTTCATTCCCTTTCTTTATCATATACCATCATATTCTGAGGCACTCATACGCCAGATGGAAACCATAAATCCATCATGGGTGGCACGCAGATGGTCAAACCACTTTTCAGTCATGAGCAGAAGTGGCCATTTTCTGCTATCCTACTAGATAGCCGCATTTTTTAATCAAAATATACACTTCTCCCTTTGTAGCAGCTACTCCTCCTCACTTGTATACAGTAGATCAAGTTGCACTATTTTGGAAACACTAACTCTTCATCCTATGATGAAAGTTATTGTCAAATATGACCAAGAGGGCAACGTCATTTGCCAAGAGTACAGATAAAAATGTCAGGTCACCACTACTTGATACTATCTGAGCCTTGAAAGCACCTTAGAATAGCACTTTTACTTTAACCTATGAATTTATCTTCTTCTTCTTTCAGCTGCTCCCATTTGGGGTTGCCACAGCGGATCAACTTGTTCCATATGCTCCTGTCCTCTACATCTTGCTCTGTCACACCCATCACCTGCATGTCCTGTATGAATTTATAACATCATAAAATGTAATTGCATTCCATTGCTGTTGCTCCCACAAGGTTCCTTAGTCATATGTCTTTTCGAGATCCACCAAACACATACAGTACAGACTGAACTAGAAAATTCCAATGGCCATTCTCATACTTGTGGAAGGCTAAAGAGGTGGTCTACTGTTCCTTGATGTTCCTTTAGAAATGGAAAGTCCCTGTTACAGCATCCTGACAGAGTTTCTGGCAACTGTTGTCGGTCAGTAAATGGAACACGCCTCCTGGTTGCTGTTTAGAAAAAGGGGATGACTATGCACAAATTCCACTAAGTGTTAAAAAGCCATATATACCGAGATGTATGAACAGTAACCTCATAACTTTTTAACATTTCCAGTCAGATCATTTCTATCCATGCAAAGTTCCTCAGCTACTGCAGTGACCCCATCTTAGAAATGGACCTGACTTGACCTCAGCAAATACTTTTGGCTTTGTCTCCTGTGAGGAGGACATATATGGTTTGTTTAGGAATTGTGCCAAATGTTATTTCCATCTCTCAACATTATTCTGAATAAAGGTCATTATTTCTCCACATTGTCTGAGGAAGCTTCCCAGGTTATGAAATAACTAACTGTGATATACCCATCTAGAAAGGTTAAAATATATGAAGTCAACGTAAATCCAAGAATTAACATTTGCAGTGCACCAGACAATACATATGTCTCTGTTATGTGCCATATGGTATGGGGTTCATAAAAGCAGTGTTAATGTTTGTGATGCACCATCTATTTCAATGACAAATGCAATGTATTTTATTACTAAAAATGTTTGCAATGCGCCATCTTTTGGACTGACAGAGACTTAGCAACCGGACAGAAACACAAACAGATACACAGACACTTATCCTTTTATTTAGGTGGATTTGGCAGAACCATTTTGAGCCTGTTCAAAGGGTAGGCCTAATTATTGTAACACTATGCATTCCTGCTATGATTATCAATCAGACTACTCAACATTACAAAAAAGGTTTAGATTAAAAGTTGATTTCTGACTTAGGTGAAAAACAATGAATACTGCAAAGATACCTGGAGTTATACAGTTTTTGGTGCAGCTATGAAACAGTTCTAATTATATGGGTTTGCATACCCCAACTACTGTATCTGGGTTACGTTCCTAGGTTCTAAGCATATCATATATGTGTGGGTTTTCTTCTGGGTTTTCTCTGTTTCTCCTACATCCCAAAGATGTTCAGGTTCTGACAACTGGGAACAGGACCAGCACTCTGTCCTGTCTCATGCCTGATACCGCAGGGACAGGCCTCAGCATCTTCATAATCCTTGTACTGAACTGAATGGGTTTGAGATTGTTATGGGATCTCCAAAAATGTAATTATGGCAGAATGTGGACATCCAGGAACACACATGAAGAAAGGCTTACACAATTAAAAGTACTGTAACTGGTTGTTAACTTTATTTTGAGCCAAATGACTGATTGCCTGTAAATCCCAAGTATCTACACAACTTGCTGATACAAATGACCATTTTCTCCCAAATATATGCTAAATAAATCTACTGTATTTTCCAAAAGCCATTGGCCCATCTGTCCAAAATATGTACCTACTAAATCTTTCTTCAAAAACCTGCTTTCAAAATTGAGAATGGAATACTTATGTGAAGTTATGTTCATTCTAGAGAACACACTGAATTTTAAATATTCTGAAAGTAGTTTCAAACAATGCATTCATTCATTTACTGGTTCATTCATCCATTCATTCCTGAAACCTTACATTTCATAACTTGGTTGAGAAATTGGCACAAATAACAGACACATAATTTAAAATACTTCTTTAATAGGTTAAATATAAAGTTTTCAAAAAATACATTAAATAATATTAAATAAAAAATAAATATATCAATACAAAAATATTTACAGTTAATTTATATTAGGAATCTTTGAAGTCAGCTATTTAATCCAGTCTTGTCTTGTTTCTGTAAATAAAAAGAAAAATAACCAGAGATTAACAAAAAAGTACAGCATATTTGACATCTTGATTCCGCTTTGAATAAAATACACACTCCCAATTTAACATTTTGGAGTTCAAAATTCAATGAAATATTAAAGAAAATAAAAAATATGTACATTTCAACCCTAATTATGTACCTTGAAATTTCCAGAGAACTATGTGACTTGCTGAATTTTCTTGCTGCAGTTTCACTTTCTCTTCAGCTGCTCCCTGAAATGTTTCTTTAAATTTTTTCTGTGACCTGCAACTAAATAAAATGAAATATGTTACAATGTATTATGCAGCAGAATACAGTACAGATTTCATAGGTAGTACTATTCCAAAGCATGCATGAATTAAATTTTTAAAACTCATAAAACTGAAGCAAAAAATAATATTTACAATAAATGAAACTGAAATCCAACAGCAACTTCAATACTACTATACTACTTTTTAGAAAGACATACAATACAGTATAAAAAAGATAAACTTACTGGATAATAAATATAATCAGGACAGCAGAGAAGCTGACTGCTGAGAGCACCACAGCTATTGCTACTAATACTATTTGGTGAATATCAGAAATACTGTCATTGCTTCCAGTCTTCAGGAGTTGCCAAGCACAACGCTCACCATGATATCCCATGTTGCATCTGCAAAAAAGCACACAGAAAACTTACCAAAAGTATCTAGGACTTTCTTTGATATATTGTATATTGTTTATATATATATGAAAGTGAAGGTTCGTGATTCAGTTTGCATATTTGTAGCTAGTAATCCACAAAGGGAGAAAACGAATCATGTACTGTATCTTAAAGTAGTTTTTTAATTAATGAATTAATGTATTACTAGCTACATAAATATATATTTATATATATACAGAATAAAGAAGATGATGATCAAAGAAAAAGAAGATACTGTATATGTACAGTATATACAGTATATATATATATATATATATATATATATATATATATATATATATATATAGCGAGAGAAAGAAAGGCCTTCCTTAAGAAAACGAGGAGACTACATCATCTTGATGATGCTGCTGTCAGTTGGACGCTCTACAGCCTCACAGTTAAATGTGAGACAACAGTGACAAGCTATACCAACAGATAACACCATTTTTGAAAGTAAAGAGGATTATCACTTCTCTGTCAAGCAAACACCAGTTATACAGAAGCATTGATTGTGTACTCTTTCATATCTTTTATAAAAGTTAAATCACACGCTTTGAGTATTTTTAAATAAAAAGATATAAGACAAATGCACATTTCACATATCAGACAGTGTGTTTTATTTAATTATTTTTTGTGCAACAGCTGGTGCAGTTTAGTATTAGCTGATAATCATATCTATCAGCTGAGATGCAGTATAGAGGAGTAATTAGCATGATGAATGATTGAGTATTGGCACCCTGCCCAGGAATGGTTCCTGCCTTGTGCCCTGTGTTGGCTGGGATTGGCTCCAGCAGACCCCCGTGACCCTGTGTTCGGATTCAGCGGGTTGGAAAATGGATGGATGGATGGATGATTGAGTACTTGTAATTCTCAAAGTCAATGTTTGGCTACGTTACCTTATGTTTTTGGAAAATTTCAGTTATTCTGAGATATTTAACAGCACAGCAATTTACTAAAACCAGTTAATCCAGTTTAGGATTACTAGAAGCCAGAGCATATGCTTGCAGTATTAGGTGCAGTGCAGGAATCAATCCAGAATGGGGCGTCAGTACACAGGAAGAACTTTAGATTTTCCCATTTACATTCATATGTTTGGAATGTGTCAGGACATTAGAGAATATGGAGAAAATCTCATACAGACACAGTGAAAATGAGCAAACTCCATTCAAACAGTAAATGAGCCAGAATTCAAACCAGTCCTCCTACATACTTAACACTCTACTCCCTTTATTTGTTATAAAGCTATAACTAATGCACCCATTAATAGCTCATTTTGAAAATTTCCTGTTATCTATCTAAAATGCAGAATTCAGTGATAACAACTGATTTGATATGAATAGCGCATAGAGATAAAATTATTGAACTCACATGCAAGTTGTTTCATTAATGTCTTCGATATGTGTGCATTGTCCATAAATACAGTAATCCACATGAGTTGTACTGCATGGATCCATTTTCATTTTTGAAGGCTTTTTTGTCCTGGGTATTCTGGGTGTTTTTGGTTTTCGTGGGGGTTTATTTTTCCTTTTGTCTTTATGCTTTTTTCGTCCCTCTACATTTGTATCTTTGGGTTTAACAACAGGTTGAACTGGAAAAACATGATGCTTTTAGTTTAGTTGATGCATTCCCAATGCATTTTACAGCAACATTAAATTTATCTTATGCTAATTAGCTGAACACAATAACTAAAAGTATTAACTTCATGAAGAATTCTATATATATAGAATCAAAATAGAATCAATATATATATTGATTGATTTTATTAAAAGCAAGTAACATTCCATACAATGAAGTCAAGCTTAACAAAACTAAATTCAACCCCCACCTAAGAGAAAGAGAGAAAGGTCAACAGCCAGAGTAAAACTTTAAAAGTAGAAAAGAGGGAAGAGAATCCTTTTACCCCAATGTAAATTCTTATTCTAAAATGTTATTGATTAGATCCTGCCAGGTTTGAAGAAGATTTTGAGCAGATTCTCTAAGTGAGAATTAGATTTTTTCCAATTTCAAATAGTATATAACATCAGTTATCCACTAACTTAAAAGAGGTTGGCTAGGATTCTTCCAGGCCATATGCTACTGAAAAATGTGACAGGAGTTCTACTTGTCTCCATGCATTTGGATTTGTTTTATTTGCAAAATAAAAAGGTAATAAATATATTTAACATTATCCAAAATAAGTCTTAATGCTATACATTCCTAAAACCCTTTTGTAGTTTTTGTAATTTGTATGAAATTGCATGCAGCAGACAACAGTTATAGTTGTACTTATACTGGCTCATCATTCTCTAGGCTTTTCAGTTTATAGACATATTCTCAAAAGATGATAGCAAAGAAGGTTTAAAAACAAATTAGTCAAGAAAAGATTGATAAGGGTTGCTACCTTTTACAGTTTTATCTGAATCCAGTATTGTGCCATCTCCTTCATCTCCTGAACCTTCCTCTTCATCACCAACATTACCGTCTCCCGATGAAGCAGTAACATCAGTGCCACTCAGTTCATAATCCACAGTTGTCATACCAAAGCCTTCATTATTGCTGTTCTCCAATTTAAGGCTGATAACACTGTGAAAACAAACTGTGCAACAAAAAGAGATATTCAGTAATAACCTATTTAATCTAGTAAAGCAATGCTTCTTAGCACTTTCTCCAAATAAAAACCAGCAGATTGCTAGTTATTTGTCAAGGCATTACACATGGTGTTTAGAGTTCTTACAATAAAGGAGAGTTAAGTGTGCTACACGTCGACAAAACATGTACCTACCTTATAATACATTAACTAATCAGAAGCCTGACAAGTTAAAGAGATTAAACTGCTCTGAAAGTTAAGACTTCAGTAGAATGCTGACATCCCAGTATATTAAATATTTCACTTACCCAGACATAGAAAGTACAAGCAGATGAGAACCTTCATTTTAGTTGAGCACCTTTTGCGAAATGTGTTGGAGAAATCCTTTGCTCTCTCCCTTACTCGTTGGCTGCCCTTTGTAACACTAGACTTCCGATTCAATTCTACAGCTTTAAAGGTAGATGAAGGCAGCCAATCAGAAGAGATCAGGAAGTATTTAGCTGCGGGGCATGTTAGTGTACATAACATGATTTCTGACTAATGCATGCTGCTTGCTAACTAGATCTTAAATGGGTTTCCTTTCGTACAGAGTGGACTTCCCAAAGAGGATATCTATTGAATATATTTTGGATGCCCTCAGTTTAACTGTTAATCCCCCCTGCAATGTGTACACACATGCATGCTACTTTTGTTTTAACCTTATAAGTGAAACTAATTACTTATACACACAAAACAGTTATTATACTGCAAATTTTAATTTTACCATTTGCCATTAAGATAAATATATATTTTACAATATGTATATACATTACTACTAAGCTTGCAGCCTATAAGGAAAAAAAGTGCATTCTGGGTGTGAATAAAATCATATGAGTAATATGATCCTAAGTGCCAAATTCCTAAGTGAAATGCTTTCTAAAGGTGATTCATTAATGGGGTATGACAAATTCACCTAGCATGCCGGTTGTGGCTAAGGGTGAAGCAATCAACACACACACACACACACACACCAGCATTACTGTACAGTATCTTAAAATAATACAGCTATCAGCATTCTGTTATTCAGCTATAGAGAATAATCAGTACAAGACTGTTTTAATTCTTTAATCTACACACAAAAATAGTTAATATTATTAAGTGATCTGTAAGTATAAAGTTTTGCCTGCCTAGCAAAGGGGTTGCCAGGGGTAGAAAGGACAGTATGATGACACAAGTGAGGGGAAAATTCTACAAAAGCCATGTAAGAGACAGAGAGAGGGCGAGGGCGACCCACCCTTTGCTGCTAACAGAATTACTACTGTGGACAAATAGCAGCTGCCAAGGGTGATAAAAGCTTTAATTGCTGTGGGTGTCCAGGAAGTAATTCTTATAAGGGCATCAAAGGAAAGTGTGTGTGTGTGTGAGACAGAGAAGGAGAGGCCCTGAGGGACTGGCACAATGCTAACACACCTGGCTCAGGCAGCGCATACTCAGTTCTTTACTGGAAGACAGCTCTTTTATGCTCTCTGGCATCCCAGGTGCTGCCTTGTAGGCAGATCAGAGAACGGGGATGGCATGGCATTAGGGAAATCAGAGGTCATACTGGTTCTCTGACCATGATGCAATTCAGAGAGTGGCTAAGAAATATTACTAAATTGGTGTCGCCACTTAACAGTGCAGCATTGGGTCTGGATTTAGAATGTGAGTTTAGTTTCACATGAGTTTGGTGTTTCATTTTTATTCGAAGTCCCTTTTGTTCAACACACTCCATTGTGTATTTAATAAACTCATTTTCAGGGGATATGATCTCCATTGCATTTATGTGGGTGTAGAGATATCAGAATGGTGCTTGTTTACCACGTTAGGTTTTGAGATATTTTTTAAAAAGGTCATTGGTTTAGAAATTAGAAACAATAACAAAGTTAACAGTAATTGGGCACCATTTAAGATAGAGGCTACCAAAGTGCATTAAGCAGTCAGATACTGCTGTTTAGCAAGACCTTAATAAATGCTTAGTTAGGCATTAATAAGATTACAAAGCACCAATGACAACACATGTGAGTAAGGGCTACCCTGTATTAGTCACATACTGCAACCTCACTAAGCTTTAGCAGAAGTTTGTTTGTGTTACATAGCAATAAGCGACTAATAGATACACTACAGTAAACCTATGTTCTAAAGTGCTTCCAATAAATGTTTATTAATATTTTAAATAAGAATTCTGCGGTCTCATAAATAATCAGTAAAAAATATTCTGTGACTAAATAGACAGCAAAAATGTAATACACTAAACTTTGAACTGGGATCACCAAGGAGTTGTTGTGAAAAGAATTCATCTGGCATGTAAGTCTGCTACAATATGTTTATAAAAAGCATAAAAGGTATACTAGTGTGTAAAAATCAGTCCATTTTTCAAACCCAAGCAATCACCATGGTACTACATCTCACATCTCATATCTGAGCATCTTTGGAATATGGAAAGTACAGAAAACAGATATGAAGAAGGCAGCTGCAGAGGTAATAATTTAGGGACTATGTCAGCTTTGGTGATTTTATCTGTTGATCATGGTTTTAATTGTATTGTTTTATTATATGTTATTCACTTTTTACTTATGATACTGAATAAATGACTGATTACTATAGCATTTTTTAAAATGAAATAATTTCAGTCCTTATTCATTTAAGCAATAGCTTGCATTGAGCAGTCTATTGTTCTTGAATAGTATGAGTATTATTTAATTGTTATTTTAATTCATTCATTTCACTTTTTTCACAGCCTGGTACAAACATGGCATATGCATTTTATAGCAGTAGGGGGCACTATAGTTTCAGCCATCCAAACCCAGAAAGGTTCTATTGATTTACAAAACCAGGTGTCTTAATTAACAAATGTGATGCTCTGGACCCTCCATATACTAGACCTTGCAATGGTTTAACCATGGGGCATCGAGTAATCACACCAAGGCTGAGTGATTCACTGACAAGTTGTTACAGAAATTGACAGTTCTTTATTGAAACGTGGTGATATCAAAATATTTTTTCTTTTCAAAAGTTGAAGTTAAGTGAAAACACACAGGTAAGTCCATCCAAAATTTCATTTCTTGTATGTGATTAATAAAATAATCCCAAAAACAAACAAAAACTCAATGACTGTAGTTCCATTCCTTTCTCCCTGCTCCAAGGGACCACCAAGGACTTTCAGAGTCCAAAAACACATCAAAACTCTCATATATAAATGCAAAGAAAGAAGAAGAAGAAGAATTCCTTTTCCCTTCTCCTTTTTTCAAGCTCCCAAGGAAAAAAGCACTTCTTCCAAAGAAAACTCAATTTAAACAACTGTCCAGCTTATAACATTTATACTCACTTCTTTATTGCACTAATGCAGGGGTGGCCAACTCTGATCCTGGATAGCCACAGTGGCTACAGTCTTTCATTCTAACTATTCTCTTAATTAGTGACTAATTTTTGCTACTAATTAACATCATTTAATTTTTTTTGCTATTCAAGACTCAGACCCTTTAAATCAGGGCTGAGCAATGTTGATCTTGTAGGGCTTCAGGTTCATTCATTCACTCAAGTGACATTTTTCTGTTACATTTTAGTCTCACTTGTTACAATTTTGAACCCTGAATTGCTTATTTTAGTCTTAAACAGCTGTATTCAGTGTTTTAACTTCTCCATATTAGTGATAAGATGCAAATGACAAAGGAACCAACAGTTCTATATCTAGCATGTTTTCATTTCCACCCATGTGTATTCATTATTCACTATTTGGTTTAATTAAGTACTCAGAAGGAAACTGAAGAGAAAGTGAAGAACTGAAAATTGCTCATCCATTTTAGGCTTCAAATCACTTGGATGATACGTGTATCATTTAAAAGGAAAAAAAAAGTCTATGATTTAAGAATGAACTGACATGGTAGAGTTAAAACACTAATAAGGCATGAAATTAAATAAGACCTGTTATTGGTGAGGATTGGCTTCTAATTAAACAACAAAACCTACAGCCACTGCGGCTCTCCAGGATCTGAGTTGGCCACCCCTTCCCTAGGAGATAAAAAACTGTAAGTGCTTCCCCTCCTCTACTTACTTCAGGTTATGCAGGAATCCTGTGGTACACCCTCCACCAATGACAAACTTTTATCTGTAAAACCAAGATGACCATTTGTTGTCCATTTTCCCCTTCTTATACATCCTAAGAATCCCTTCCACCAATCCTGATGGACGCCTCACCCTGCTTCCTCCAATTACCAAGATAACCCCTACATAGTCTGCACTGGGGCGGCACGGTGGCGCAGTGGGTAGCGCTGCTGACTCGCAGTTAGGAGACGTGGGTTTGCTTCCCGGGTCCTCCCTGCGTGGAGTTTGCATGTTCTCCCTGTGTCTGCATGGGTTTCCTCTCGGTACTCTGGGTACTACACAGTCCAAAGACATGCAGGTTAGGTGCATTGGCGATTCTAAATTGTCCCTAGTGTGTGCTTGGTGGTGTGTGTGTGTGTGTGCACCCTGCGGTGGGCTGGTGCCATGCCCAGGATTTGTTTCTTGCCTTGTGCCCTGTGTTGGCTGGGATTGGCTCCAGCAGACCCCCGTGAACCTGTAGTTAGGATATAGTGGGTTGCATAATGGATGGATGGATAGTCTGCACTATAATGCAAAAGAAAAGACTACTGTCCTGACTCAGAAGGAAAACAGGAGAGCTGAATTTAAGAGAAAAGAAAATAAAAATAAACCATAGCAACTGTAATCCAGATGAGAGGCTAAATCAAAATTATCAAAAAAAAAAAAAACTGCCAGTAAGTCATAACTAGGCAATACAAGAAAAGAAAGCAGACAATACCTAAATGAACATAAGGAATTTTATCCGCAGATTGGATAAGGTGCCTAGCAAAAGGCTGACCATTTATGCCAGTTGTTGATTAAGTCAAGATCACAACCCCAGAAACCCAAACCCCTAAAGACAAGGGACGTGACCCTAACAACGGCACTTCTCATAAGGAAACAGGCTAAGAAGCATCCATTACAAACCTAAATCATAACACCTACAAATCCACATCCCACATTTGCACACGCATGCGTGGCCTGAGATGTTTCAACCTCTGATTGTTCTCCAACAAGAAATCACTTTCATCTCTGTCTCGGACCCTTCTCTCTGTGACCAAAGTGGCTTCTCTAACCTTCTCTCTCTCTTTACCTTTCAACTCGGTACCTTGTGACAGGATGCTTCCTTATGCCCCAATCAGGGACCAATAGCAGAGCTCTTCACTGCTCACATCTGCAGTACCACTGGAGCCACTCACACAAATAAAGCTGCTTTGTGTTTCACACTACTGAAGTTCTCTCTATGGCACCTCCTTACAAAGGTGAAGGTAAGCACCACCTCAAAGTACTCAATGTCAAATAGTAATCTTTAAATAGTTATACACATACATTGCACATGAAGGTAAACACATTCAGCACAGTGTGATTTACCACAACAACTACATACTCTATAAGAAATTAAAAAACAAAGTGAGAGCACAGATATACAGTACCAAATAACAACAATCCTTCAACCTATTTGGGCCTACCATTCACAAATGTGGACCACTTACACTTTTCAAAAAAAACTGAAAAGGACACCCATTCTCTTCTGACCCAAGTTTCCTCTTCAACTCGCCAGCTCAGCTTTTCTCCTAAAATATTTTCCTGAGTGTACCCTCAAAGAGACTATTGCATAATGTAGCCTTAAACCTCCTCCTTGAGTCCTTTTTGCTACATCTCAAATGACCTCTGACATTGGGTGGCTCTATAAAGTATCATGACCATCAATCCATAATTTCATGGTTTCTAAAACATTGGATGCCTGATACTTAAAGAGCAAGATCTCTTAGACAGGTTCTGGACTGCCTCACCTAACTGGGCCACACAATCCCTGTTTTTCAGCTTGGACGTTTGTGACACAATCTAGTGTACTGGAGATAAAGATAGCCCTTTTGTAAGTTCTCCAGGGCCACACCTTTGAAAAGTCATTCACTCATGTCAGAACCATCTGCTGTGATCTGTTGTTCAAAAGATTCTCTACCTGACCAAAAAACGTTTGAGGTTTTATTCTAGACATCCCAGGAACTTACTTAGTTATCTGTCCTCCTGCATCCTGGAGGACCTCTCTCTTTTTTTCTGCACTACAGTCCCTACATATTGCCTTTCCAGGACTCCTACTGCACTGATCTGAGTTTGCCAGGCAGGATATCACCTGGATAAAACAAGGTTGGGCAAATATCATCATACAGCCTCCATTTGAGAGAAACACCCAAACTGGCAAGAGATGGAGAATTTCTGTTCTTGCAAGTTTGGGTGTTTCTCTCAAATGGAGGCTGTATGATGATATTTGCCCAACCTTGTTCTATCCAGGTGATTGAAATCTGGACAGCAAAAATAAACAACACGGATACTCTGGTGCAAAACATCACAAAATGGCAGAATACATAAAACATGAATGATGTTAAAATAATTTACAAGCAAAAGAAAAAAAAAATGTCATCTCATTATGAAAATTCTAGCCTGAATGAAAATACGCAATATTCCCCCAGGGCATTAGTGGGCAGGCTACTCTGCATATGTCAGGAATGTTTAACTCTCTGTTAAGCGCAAGTGAGAACAGTGGAGGCTTAGCAAGAGGTAAGATTATGTCTTGGTGGCTATAGGGAAGCAACTTAAAGTCCTGGTCAAGAAGTTGTGAATCCATAATACTTTGCAGTAAATGTGGGAAAGGTTAGTAATAGGTCAGTTAGAAATCCAGAGCCCATTTTGAGGCCATAAAACATCCTTGAAGTCCCTGTCCTTTAACAGATACAGAGGCCAAATGGGAGAGAAATTAAGAATAAGTAAGGAAGCACATGATCTTCTAGGTAATCCTAAAAGGAGAGTGAAAGTCACCTAAGGAAAGGAATCCAATTATATACATATATTTGAGTAGAAATGACAGCAGAGAGATAGTAACAAGGCAGCATGGTAGCACAGTGGGTAGCGCTGCTGCCTCACAGTAAGGAGACCTGGGTTTGCTTCCCGGGTCCTCCCTGCGTGGAGTTTGCATGTTCTCCCCATGTCTGCGTGGGTTTCCTCCCACAGTCCAAAGACATGCAGGTTAGGTGCATTGGCGATTCTAAATTGTCCCTAGTGTGTACTTGGTGTGTGGGCGTGTGTGTGTGTGTGTGTGTGCGTGTGTGTGTGTGTGTGTGTGTGTGTGTGTGTGTGCGCGCACCCTGCTGTGGGCTGGCGCTTTGCCCGGGGTTTGTTTCCTGCCTTGCGCCCTGTTTTGGCTGGGATTGGCTCCAGCAGACCCCCGTGACCCAGTAGTTAGGATACAGCAGGTTGGATAATGGATGGATAGATGGAGATAGTAACAGAGAAATACTGTAAATTTGAAACAGAAACTGTCAAGCAATTTTCATGGAAATGTATACAAAGGGTGTATCACAACTATCAGGGAGTGCTTAGCAACTGAAAAGACCATGTTTAGTCTGCAACATAAATTGTCCAAAAACCATGACAACCTTGTTTCAAAGAGTATCAACACTTTTCTAAATACATCAAGCATTGGTGCATGGAAAGCTCATCTGGCCATTTCCTAAGTCATGGTGTAATATAATTCCAGAGTAATTAACTGATTGAGTTTATCGGTGGAAAAACAAAGCAAAGTTAGGGTTAAGGTGAGGGTCAAGCAAGTAAAACACATGCTAATGTTGAGTAAGTGAAGCAATTAGAGGAAATTTGAAGGATCTTGTATGCAAGTCTACATCTCATTTTATAATTCGTGTAAGAAATGAATTCAAAGTTTTATTGATTTGTTAGATATTAAAAAAAAAGTTTTCAAATTGGAAAGACTGCTCCGCTCTCCTGGGGCTGCTATGAACCAGTAAATTACTATATCTCAACTATATGGGTGACAGGACAATTGTCACATGTATTGCTGAGTTACTCCCTACCAGTGGTAATGAATAGAAGATTGACTTGCCTAACTTAAAAATTGCTTTTTTGTGATCAATTGTTTATTGAATATTTTCAATATAGTAAATAAAACAATTGTATGTAACTTTTATAACACCCATGCCCTGACAACGACCATACCACTGCCACCACCATCCTCATCCTGAGTTGGGAAACACTAAACCAACAGTAGAATGAATGCACAGCAGACAGCCATGATGTAAATGACTGAACAGTGCTAGACCATCCCTCAATTTTTCTCATGGATGCTTTGTTAATACAAGATGCATATAAATCCATATGTAATAAACTGTAAAACTGACCAATTATCATTAGTGACAGTGTTATGAGATTTCCAACATGAAGCAATTAGGAGTGTAACAGCAAGAGTGCCTAAACAGATAAGGTTCTGTTGATAAGAGGTGTGATGCGGCGACAACAGATCTGAAAAAATGAGAGTTTCAGATCATAGTGGAATATCAACAGATAGGAAAGAAGACAAGAAACGAGATACAAAAGTCCAAAGGAAATAACGCAGGAGGACAGAGCAAGAACATGTACAAAAAAATTGCTTTTAAATCATGCTATTTTGATTATTACCTTTCTTCACTGGCAACCATTTCAAATATATAGTTTAAATTTGATTAAAAATTTTAGCCATATAAACACCACATATTTCCCATCCATCTGTTTTCTGAACCTATTTACTTGCAGTACTGAGTCAAAGGGAGCCATATATTATTTCAGCATCATTGAGAGTAAAGCAGTAGCTCTCTTAGATGTGACGTGAATGTAGAGCACATTTATGGTAAGTGTAAGAACAACAACATTTATTTCTTTTGCACATTTTCATACAAAACATGTTGCTCAAAGTCCTATTTAAGATGTTAAAAAATTGCTAATAAAAGAAAAATAATAATCCAAAAGAAAAAAAATGAATAAATCAATATGCATTTACATAACACAGCAATACATGTAATAGATAAAGTAGAGTCCTTAATTATGGATGAATTGCTAAATTAACTTTTATGGCACTATTGAATATATAGATATGTTTCATATTAGGAAGGACAGAAAAATCAAAACACCAGCCTTTGATATGCATTATATTAATAGAATCATGGTAATAGTATCCTAATAATATAACTAATCTTATTTTCCTGATGTCTATGCTGGAGAAAACGAATCTGCAATAATTTAAAGGCTTAAAGGACTGTAGTCCAGTCCCCCATGATTACTCCACCAAACACCAATGTGCAACTGCAGTGAGCCAATTAAGACAGACAAATTAACCTAAAATACACATCTAAGAAATACAATGAAAACCCACACTGGACATGCAATTTAAAAATGGTGAGTAGACTACTAACCAGTCATTGTGATTAGTGAAGACATTTGTTTTTGAGCAGTGGTAGCGCTGCTGCCTCGCAGTTAGGAGACCTGGGTTCGCTTCCCGGGTCCTCCCTGTGTGAAGTTTGCATGTTCTCCCCGTGTCTGTGTGGGTTTCCTCCGGGCGCTCCGGTTTCCTCCCGCAGTCCAAAGACATGCAGGTTAGGTGGATTGGCGATTCTAAGTTGGCCCTAGTGTGTGCTTGGTGTGTGGGTGTGTTTGTGTGTGTCCTGCGGTGGGTTGGCACCCTGCCCGGGATTGGTTCCTGCCTTGTGCCCTGTGTTGGCTGGAATTGGCTCCAGCAGACCCCCGTGACCCTGTGTTCAGATTCAGCGGGTTGGAAAATGGATGGATGGATGGATTTGTTTTTGAAGAAGTTATAGGTAGAAAAAGTTCTTTAACCTACTAATCCAGTGCAGGATTGCTTATGATTGCTTATGATGGCAGGTGAGCAAAAATATAAAATGTTAATCCACTGAACATTTGGTGTTTAAAAAAAATGTCCAGATAGTATTTCTCATCAGACAGACAATAGCCATGGATAGGAGAACATGTTAGATTAAATTACAGTCATTAATCTAAAAGAAATGTTTTTCAGATGGACAGGAAAACAAGTAATTGAAGTGACTTTGCTAGGAATCTAACCTACAATAGTATCCTAGGGTGGCCAGATGACAAAGTGTCATATATGTGCACATCAGGAGTGTCTTGGTTTTGTTGTGACACTGCTAGTAACCCAATTCTCATTCCCTTTAGAATGGAAGAGAACAGTCTGGAAGACTTCTAATGTTACTTCCATTTCCATTGCTGCTAAGCCCCGTCCTTCCACTTCCTCCACTACTTTAAATACCTGTCTGAGAGGAGGAAGCTGCTTGTTGTGGACCTAACTTCAGAAGAGGATGTATTTGCATTCTGAGAAGCTACCTACAGCTGCAGTAGCCATCTTACATCAAATGTGACAGTTATTCTTTTTCTTCCAACAACCTTTTTTCCCTACCTTAACCAGGACATTAAATGGGATGTTTTCTGGAGTCTCAGCTCTTCTTTTGTTTCCTTTTGATTTATCCACAATAGATATCCACAGTGCCACTATGCTATCTGTCTTGGTTTAAAAAGTATATTGACATTAATTAGATAGTGACAGATTGAATTTTCTCAGCCACTTTATTAAACTGCACTAAAGTCCAGCTGCTGATTTTATAGGCTACACCAGTCAGATATCTACTGTAATTTTGGGGTATTTAGTTAGCTAAAGTGGTGCCAAAGTAAAAATAAATGTAAAAAATCAGTAAAAATAGATAAAGCACAATAATATCTTAAATATGAAGTAGTAATACACATATACAAAAATCCTAATCCATTTACAATTTTTAAAAGAAACACACCCATAATCTTTAAAGAAGCCCCCACTGTGTTTTAGTCTCGGTCTCTCAGAATGAGAGTGAGACGTGGCTTTGGGCTCTTTCAGGACTCTGGGTGTGGCGTTATGAGCAGAAACATACAGTAAAAGCAGTTTCTATTTCTATTTCTCAACGAAAGAAAACTAAGCAAATTTATCTTGAACTTTGTGTTTTGTTTTTATTTTAAGCCGGAGTGCACTGCCAAAAGCAACTTTCTATCATCATTTTACTTTGTGTACCTGGAATTATTTTATGTGCAATATAGTTCAAAGAAACTTCAATTCTTTTTAAAACAAAATGGGCAACTGTGCCAAGTGAATTAAGAAAAGACTACAGAAGTATTATTTTATTTTATGAATGGTACAGGTACTATTAATCCATCTGTTTCACATGCTACTGTTTGTTTTATAAAATAAACTGCTCCAAAAAATTAAATTAAAACACATCAGATCTAAATTGGGAAAAAAAATCATGCTGGATATCTATACTGATATGGACTTTGTAATGTGTTAGGAACAAAAAGATGCCACATCGTTTGATGGAAATGAAAATTATCAACCTACAGAGGGCTGAATTCAAAGACACCCCGAAAATCAAAGTGAAAAAATGATGCGGCATGCAAGTCCATTTTGCTGAAATTTCATTGCAGCAACTTAAAATCATATTCAGTAGTTTGTATGGCCCCCATGTGCTTGTTTGCATGCCTGACAACATCGGGGCATGCTCCTAATGAGACGACTGATGGTGTCCTGGGGGATCTCCTCCCAGATCTGGACCAGGGCATCACTGAGTTCCTGGACAGTCTGAGGTGCAACCTGGCGGCGTCGAATGGACCGAAACATAATGTTCCAGAGGTGCTCTATTGGATTTAGGTCAGGCGAGCATGGGGGCCAGTCAATGTTATCAATTCCTTCATCATCCATCAACTTCTTGTATACTCTAGCTAAATGAGACTGGGCATTGTCGTGCACCAGGAAATACCCAGGACCCATTGCACTAGCATAAGGTCTGACAATGGGTCCAAGGATTTCATCCTGATGCCTAATGGCAGTCATGGTGCCATTGTCTAGCCTGTAGAGGTCTGTGCATCAATCCATGGATATGCCTCCCCAGACCATCACTGACCCACCACCAACCTGGTCATGCTGAACAATATTACAGGCAGCATAATGTTCTTCATGGCTTATCCAGACCCTTTCACGTCTGTCACATGTGTTCAGGGTGAATCTGCTCTCATCTGTGAAAAGCACAGGGCGCCAGTGGTGAACCTGCCAATTCTGGTATTCTATGGCAAATGCCAAACAAGCTCCACAGTTCCGGGCAGTGAGCACAGGGCCCACTAGAGGATGTCGGACCCTCAGGCCACCCTCATGAAGTCTGTTTCTGATTGCTGGTTAGAGACATTCATATCAGTGGCCTGCTGGAGGTCATTTTGTAGGGCTCTGGCAGTGCTCATCCTGTTCCTTCTTGCCCAAAGGAGCAGACATAGGTCCTGCCGATGGGTTAAGGTCCTTCTACAACCCTGTCCAGCTCTCCTAGAATAATTGCCTGTCTCCTGGAATCTGTTCCATGCCCTTGAGACTGTGCTGGGAGACACAGCCAACCTTCTAGCAATGGCACATATTGATGTGCCATCCTGGAGAAGTTGGACTACCTGTGCAACCTCTGTAGGGTCGAGGGATTGCCTCATGCTACCAGTAGTGACACTGATCATAGCCAAATGCAAAACTAGTGAAAAAAACAGTCAGAAAAGATAAGGAGGGAAAAATGTCAGTGGCCTCCACCTGTTAAACCATTCCTGTTTTGGGGGTCATCTCATTGTTGCCCCTCTAGTGCACCTGTTGTAATTTCATTACCACCAAAGCAGCTGAAACTGATTAACAACCCCCTCTGCTACTTAACTGACCAGATTAATATCCCAGAAGTTTCATTGACTTGATGCTATACTCTGATTAAAAAGTGTTCATTTAATTTTTTTGAGCAGTGTATAAAGAAAAGACCTCACTTCTTTCATTTTCTGAACTTAATTTTAACTTAGAAACCTATACAAAACTAGCCATCCACCTTAATAAAATAATAAGCATCTGGGTGTCTGTGTATCTGTGTGTCTGTCTGGTTGCTATGTCTCTCTCATTCCAATAGATGGTGTATCAACAATAATTTATTCTTTGCAAAGCCCAAAGTCATACAAGGAATGCCTCAATGGACTTTAACATACCCTGTTTCTGACAGACCTCTGCGTTTGACTTTCTAAGAAGAACAGGAAAAACTCCCAAAAAACCTTGTTTTAAAAAAAAACATGAAATAAATCTTGGGAAGGGTAATTCAGAAAGAGAGAGTGAGACCCCTTGCAGGTATTATGGGTATGCAAAGGGTATCAGAAAATGGTATAAATACAACATACAAAACCAAACACGAGTAGTCCTCTTCACAGAGCTAGATGGCCCATCTTTCATTGCCACCTCAGAAATACAATGCAATACCACAAGCTCCTCTGTTCTTGCATAGCGCTCCTAACCAAGTGCAGGCCAAGAGTGCTATGACAACTCTCAAGGCAAAATCCAAGAATAGATTATACCACTCACTAAATACAGAATTATCACATAAAAGTATAAGGATTTGTTCAAATACATCAAAACCAAAGTAGAAACTAATTAACATAAATGAAAAACAACAATATCTGTCCATCAGTTAATTGCAGAACCAGGGCCAGATTGTATAGGGTGGTCCAGATCTAATTATGCAATTTTCATTACGCTATAACTTATTAAGTTAATTACATAGAGAATTCACAAAAAATTCTTTTTGTTGCCGATAGATGGCAGCACCTGCCCTGCATTCCAAAATGGCGGGGAGATGGTTGTCAGTTGAACAGCGGGTGCGATGTGTTCGCCTTTTCATAATTGCATAATTAGATCTGGATCACCCTGTAGAAAAGGAGTCAGACAAGCCAGTTTAACAGTAACTCTTCAATAATAAATGGATCTACAAATGAGAGGTGTGTTTTCATAAAGGCAGGCTTAAAGCAGAAACTAAGGGAAATAAGGAGGGCGACATTAAGAGAGTTATGGATCTCTAGTTTTTGACTACTTGATCATTAAATTTTTTTTTCAATTATCTGTTATTGCACAACTTATACTTCTTGTATTTACAAATGAAAACATAAATCTCATAGCAGCAAAAATTTAGAAACCTCATAAATAACTTTGATTACAAACCTGATTTTTGTAAATGAAAGTATGGTGAATAATCACTCAGGGTTAATTTTTTAACATTGACTTAATAATAATAATAATAATAATAATAATAATTCCTGACATTTAAATAGCACTTTTCTCAATACTGAAAGTGCTTCAGTGAGAGGGGAGCCACTACTACCCCCACAAATGTGTAGCATCCACCTAGATGATGCGATGGCAGCCATTTTTGAACCAGTATGCTCACCACATATTAGCTGTTAGGTGGTGAAGAGGTGAAAGAGACAGCCAGTTAAAGACAGGGGATGATTAGGGGGCCAGAATGACTAGATTGTGGAGGGCAATTGAGCCTGGACATTGGGAAACATCACACGTGTCCAGGGATCTTTTATTACCACAGAGAGTCAAGACATCGATTTTACATGTCACCTGAAGGACGGCACCATTTTTACAGCACAGTGTCCCCATCAATACACTGGGGCTTTGGGCTCTACATTCAGACCACAGGGTAATGACCCCTGCTGGCCTCACCAACACCTCTTCCAGCATTAACCCAAGCTTTTTCTATATAGTCTCCCATCCAAGTACTGGCCAGGTCCGAACTTGCTTAGCTTCAAATGAATGACCTTTTCTGAAGTGTATGTGGTATGGCTTGACTTAAGATTAATTTATTTTTTATTTGTAAACAAAATGTAGCACCTGCACATGGTAATATAAAACAGGTAGTCTATCATGATCATGTGATTGTGTTAAGGACACTAAAAGGTTTGTTAGTATTGATTGTGAGATATGATGACCAGGAGATACCTTAGATAAGGTCTAAACAGGATGCAATCTTGAACAGAAGCAAAGGCTAAAAGCAAGAAAAAAAAACTGAACTGGCAAGACAAGAACTTGCCATGAATGAAAGAAAGTTATAAGTTTTACAGATAATTAACACTAAGAATTGCAATTTGTGTCTTTATCCATTAAGGGACGAAAAGAAGAAAAGCCAGCAGTGAATTTACAAGTAATAAATAGGAGTTACTTTGATGAAAAAATAATGGCAACTAATTCTTCAACTTTCAATGCCTTTATTTACAAAAGCACATAAATCACAACAGATCCTTTCTAAAACCTACACCGAAACATATCGTCATAGACTTCAACATTCCCTCATTTGTCATAACATAGGGAGAAAATACCTGCATCTTTCAAAAATTATATTTAGCCCCTACATTTTTTATAAAGCTGTTAAATGTAAAAATGCAAAAATAATCTCACAATCGCAAATGTCAGATACCTGAAAAAGAGACTTTCAGGGAAACTTAAATTAAAAAGGTTTATTACACAAGGAGCTTTAAAGAATTATTGTACATGACTGTATACTGAAAAATCACTGTATTTATCTGTAAATGATACTGAAATTATGGCATGTTGACATTATCGAGTAACAACAACAACATTTATTTATATAGCACATTTTCATACAAATAATGCAGCTCAAAGTGCTTTGCATGATGAAGAAAGAGAAAAAAGACAAAATAAATAAGAATTAAAATAAGGGAACACTAATTAACAAAGAATAAAAGTAAGGTCAGATGGCAAGGGAGGACAGAAAAAGCAAAATAACTCCAGACGGCTGGAGAAAAAAATAAAATCTGCAGGGGTTCCAGGCCATGAGACCGCCCAGCCCCCTCTAGGCAAGTAAGTACTGTTTCATTTTAAATTACTGATAAAACAGTGAATAAATATAATATTTACATATGTTACAATAAATAAGTAATTTTCGATGATCATTTATAATTCATTTTAAATGTTACTACATTTCACAATAACATTCCCCCATTTCGTGTTATATGGGGGGAACACCCTTCATCATAAATAAAATTTAGTCCCTGAGTGTCTTTCTTTCTTTCTTTCTTTCTTTCTTGCTTTCTTTCTTTCTTGCTTTCTTTCTTTCCCTTCAATATATTTCCTATCATTCTTTCTAATCATTCCTTTATAAATGGTGTCAATGAGCAACAGCATCTACAGGAAAGTTCCCTCAAGAAATGTTAAACCTAAACTAAATATTTATATTAATTGTCTCTGTGATGTGATTCATCAGAGCACTCTTCTTCTTGTGACTCCAAATTCAATAAGGCCAGTGCTTATGAACTTCTCATGTGCTTTATTCAGCCCCACCTTATTGCAGAGAGACATATTAAAGATACTAATTTAGACTTCAGCTTGGTAAGGTCACTGCTTGGCTTTTTAACAGAAAGGACTCAAAGAGTGAAAGTAAATGGCTGCCTGTCTGACATGCTGTCCTCATCTGCAGGGTCCCCTCAGGGCTGTGTTATTACATCCAATACACAAATGGTTGTCACTGTAAAATTGAGAACAGGTTCATCCAAAAATTTCTGTCATTGTTAGCCCAAATGTCTGGGGCCCTTTGCCCAGCCAGGACGCCTCTATGCTGGAAGGACCGGGAGAGAGAGCTTATCTAGGACATTACCTCCCCCAGAACGCTAGAAGGCAGTCCTCCTAGCTTGTAGCAGTGCTACACGTTTAGAACATAGAAGCTCAACCCTGCTGGGGCCCGTGGCCACAACCAAGGGGTGCCTGAACAATTACAGAGCCCTTGGTTGCAGCACTTCCGGAAGAAGGTTCTCAAGCACCTGGAGCACTTCTGGGTGCCCTATAAAAGGAGCCAGGTGCCACTGCTCTGGGAGCCACAGTCGAGAGGAAGTAGACAAAGCATGCTGGAGGAGGAGTGGAGGCGAAGAGAGAAAGAAGAAGGAAAGAGTTTTATGCTTTGAGACTGTGTTGTGTAGGTGGGAAACAGGGGGAAGGCTTTCCCACAGGGAAAAAATAAAAATAAAAAAGTGTGTGCTGAAGTTGTGACCTGTGTCTGTCTGTGTCGGGTTTGGGTGGCTAGAACTCCCTCTGCAGACCACACCTACTAAAAGACAATGAAATCAATCATTGTCCAGTAGTAGCTGATTTTGTTAACTGGTGTGATGAGTCTATTCTACACTTAAATGTTATAAAAACTAAGGAACTTATAATTGATTTTAGAAGAAACATCAATCTGCCACAAGAACAATCATCAAAGACCTGGCAGTCGAGATTGTTGGCAGTTATAAATATTTGGGGACAACCATAGACTCAAACCTGACTTTGAAGAAAAATATAGAAGCTATCTGCAAAAAGGGACAGCAGCGTCTCAACTGTTTAAGTAATCCGAGTTCTACCATTATGTCACTCTTTTATAAATCTAGTATTGAGCCAATCTTTACTAATGTTCTCCTGGCCGAGTTTGGAAATCTTAATTTCAGGAACAAAACAGATTAAATCAAACTGAAAAATGGAGCAAATAAATAAATAAAGGTTTCAACATTAAATCTCACACACCTGTTTAATAAGCAATTATTATGGAAAGCAGAGTGTATTCTCTCAGACAGGACTCATTCACTACTTTCTCAATTTAAGTTGTTACCATCGGGTCACAGGTTCAAGTTTCCAAGGATAAAAAGAAACCGGTTTAAAAAATCTTTAATGCCAACTGTTATTAAGCTTCTAAACATGTTCAACTTTAATAAATATTCTCAGGCTTAAATTAGTGCACATTATAATAAAATTGATTTTCCAAAACAAAAGACAATGCAGTGAGCACAGATCTCACCTTAAGATTTCTTTGAATAGAACACTGGTTCACAACTTGAGTGCTTGTGGAGTAGTAATGTGGGTATGTGGGTATTTATGAATGCTCTTAAACTGCTGCTAAACTTTCATATATCTTCATTTTGAGACACAAATGAGCAGTGCCAAGTAAAATGAAGGATGTTGGTATTGAAAAGAAAATTATCAAGGTATCCCCAGACTGACTCCCACCTGTAACTGAATGTGTTTATTTGAAATTCTGATTAAGGTGGAGGGGAAAAGGGGAAAACCTGTACACAGCTAAGTTAAGATTAGTAATCGGGACTCTCTGAACTAGAATCTCAGTCATTCAGCAATGTTCTTTCAGAAGAATTATTGTTGGTCATTCCATCATTGCAGAAATCCAAGTAAACAGCTGAATATAAGCAGCTGTACTGAGGTAAGTGCGATAGGCCAGAATCAGACTAAGCATTCCTGGAATGAGCCGCAGTTCAGCCGTTATTTTAATAATAAACCAGGCAAGGACACCTCTGTGATTTTTATAATTGCTTTTGCATCAGCTGCAAGCATTCTGGGCTCTTTAGTTGAATGAGCAATACAATACTCTACAATTCTAAATAAATAAATAAGATCAACATGCAAATTTGCTATAATAATCATAATAGTTATAAATAAAATGTTCTTTTTGCTGCATCTGCCTACCTGTACTTCAAGAGATGCTTTAGCTGGCTTTAAAGTATTTTTGGGAGGGACAACAAGCATGGTTTGCATCAAAAAAATATAAACATATGAAATCAAAAGTGCCCAAATGATGAAAAGCTAAACAAGCAAGTCCAAGCCCAGTGAGACGTTATTGCTACTGGCAGCCATGACAAAAGGTTAATAACTACTTGAGTAGAATGCTTATGTGAAAATGAGGACATAAATATTTTTAATGCAATGCATATTTGATTATAGTGAGAAAAAGGGTAAGTTGGTATAAGGCAAATAATGTGAAAAATACATATTATTAATTTAGAGTTGAATCACATATGTGCCTCTGAGGATCACCTTCCAGGTTTACCTAAAGTAAGTAGTACCATCCGGGGACAGGAGGGGGTGCTGTTGCTAACAGTCTTTTCACGGTGCTGACACTAATGGTCTCCTGTTTCCCTCACAACCTTGGGAAACAGCACCTTCAAAGGTATCGAAGCAAAGGAAGCCCCGCCTCTTCCAGTCCACCTAATAACACCTGAGAACGCTCCCGGAAGGCACTATTTTATTGCGATGCTGACCTGGCTTCAGTGCAGGCATAAGTCAGAGACAATAACTTGTAGTTCCAGAGAGCAGAACTGTACTCTTTAACAAGGAGCATAATTTTTGTTACATTTCATATTTTCTGTTCCAATTAAATAAGGGTTTTGCCCAGTTGGCACCCCTAGCATTTGGCTTTGCCCTCCATCTTCGTTCATCCAGCTACAGTACTTATGTTAATACTTTAACAAGTAGCTGACTTATTTTAATTAAAAAGAGAAAAACTAAAAAGGGGCGGCATGATGGCGCAGTGGGTAGTGCTGCTGCCTCGCAGTTGGGAGACCTGGGGACCTGGGTTCGCTTCCTGGGTCCTCCCTGCATGGAGTTTGCATGTTCTCCCTGTGTCTGCGTGGGTTTCCTCCCACAGTCCAAAGACATGCAGGTTAGGTGGATTGGCCCTAGTGTGTGCTTGGTTTGTGTGTGTCATGTGGTGGGTTGGCACCCTGCCCAGGATTGGTTCCTGTGTTGGCTGGGATTGGCTCCAGCAGACCCCCGTGACCCTGTGTTTGGATTCAGTGGTTTGGAAAATGGATGGCAAACTAAAAAGGTTAGAACCACTTTAATAGAAAAGTGATAAAAAGAAAAGGTGTTTCTGACTCATATTTATTCTTCTCACACCATCCATTATAGAATCTTTAAATAAGATGCTTATGAAACTAAGCAAAAAACTAACAGTCTGTACAGTACTAATTTATTTGGTTCCCATTCTATTGGTACATAACGTACTCTGAGGTGGAAAACAGAGGAGTCATGCAATACTTACATTTTTTTTATTAAACACAGTCAGGAGATCTGGGCAAACTAACCTATCTCACATACCTGTACTCATAATAGGGCTTAGAAAAACATCTGCATTGCAAAGTGTGCCCACAGAACACATTCTCCAAAACAATTTACAACTGTTTCATATAAGATCACAAAGGACAGATAACATGTACCATCATGACAGCAGCAGATAAGCTAGGAAGTCTAATGCATTAGTAACATCAAGTGCTAAATATAGCAGTTGGTGAAACAGATGTGTGAGTGAAAACAACCCCAAAAAGCTTCTTACTGAAAAACAAAACACAAAGAACGTTTTTGTTTTGCTCTGCTCACTCTCAATTATTTTAACATTTTTTATGATGGTTTCAACAGTGTATTTGTAATGACATGTAGAACATGGAGTACCCTAAACTTTGATGCACGTGTCCAACTTAAGGTACTACAGCAATATTTAATAGATCTACACATGAGCATTAGAAAAACTAATATGCAAAATGGGGAGAAACATATCTGGGATTTCACCTGAAAAACTAAGAACTAGATTTTAATTTTGATTAAATTCTAAAATAAATTCTAAAATAAGGCTGCTTTAATTTTTGGACTATTGACCAAAGGTGTATGTATCTTTTCTGCTTCCTGTTCGAACAAGAGCTTTTTTTTTTTTTTTTTTTGAGCTAGTTTATAGTATAGGATGACAGTTTACAGCTTAGTATGAAACTGTATTTGCTAAGTTGCTTTAGATGAAATTCAATATTTTTCCTTTAAATTTAATCATATTAATAAAAATTTACATGGATCAGTGCAAGAACTAAAAACAAAAAACTAAACCAATATAAGATTTCCATCCATTGTCTTGGAAGCGATACATTAAGTTCTCACAAAAATGTATAATAGTCTAAAATGAAGTGTAAGTAATTATTCTAAAAAATGAGGTAGAGGCAAATTACAGTCTTTAGAGATTTTTAATACTTCTTTTCTTTTACTTTGTCTTATGACTTTATTTACAGATGAGCTTCAGTCAGCTGGTTTCTAAAAGCAACACAAAGATAAGTCTTTTATTGAAGTACAAAAAGAATACAGAAAGGACATGTCTAAATTGTACAAAACTCTAACACTAAACTATATGACAAACCCAAAAGACTAATTTTGAACTCACAAGAATATGCTTCAGCAAGCTGACCCTGCAATTTCAGCATAAGTACCTACCTATTTTAAGTAACATCTAAAAGGCATAAACCATGAATGTACTGAAGGAAAATCAAACAAAAGAAATAATACATAAAATAAATACTGTAAATCAAAATTAACAAAAACATGTCGAAAAATGAGCAGGAATAGTTATTAGAAAGCATAAAATACATACTGTAGACTAGCAATTCCAAAATAAATCAGAAGATTTGAAGACCTAATGGTGATTCCTAAATTTCCAGTCTTCCTATGGTTGAAAAGGCTGCTCTAATGTGTCTTAGTATTTCTCTAAATAATTCTACCCACTTGGTATAATTATCAAAACTATTAGTAGATTGTTTCTGCCCTTACTCTATAATAAAGGTCCAATCAGATTTATGCCTGTCTTTTAGTGGTTTGCTGATGAAAACTTTCGCATCAGTCCTTCCTCTTTCATAGGCGGATTTTGGCATTGAATTTGGTATTTGACATTGGAAATCCATTGGAATCTTTCCAGACCATGGGTTGCCATGATTCTTCAAGTAGTCTTCTCTTCATCCATTCCATGTAACCCCCACAAGGACTTGAATGACATTAAGTAAAGAGATTACCTGTTCTACCTGTTGTTTTTGTGATACCTAAAACTGGGTGAAATTACAAGGTATAATCTTTACTTGGACTTCCTTAAATATATGGTATGTGACCTTGCAGCCACTTGAAGAAGTTCGTACTGATCAGTTGATAGACAGGTTCTGATGCTTCTACAATTTCAAGGGTATTTTCAAGTTTCTATAAATAACCCGGCACATCTTTGTAAGAAGTCTTGGTAATTAGTCTAGAACTACTTTAATATACTTCTTTGAATTTTTACAGTAATCCAAAAACTGAAGGCCTGGCCAGTCTTATGGTCAGGCCAGGATATTATGTTCAGTGGTCACCCCTTCTAGGAAATGGTGCCAATTCTTCACCGGCTACATGTCTAGCAGGCAGTCCTTTTTGGCCCCCCTTTCTTACATTTCACATTTCACTATTCAAAGTATTCATATCCTATAATCATTCTTTCCAGATATACACACACAAATACACATTATTCCACTTCCATGATAGTATCGAATTTTTTTTAATGGTTCTTTCAGTATTATTTAATAGTGCTATTACATTTTTTTGTAATATAAAATTGCAGTTGTGCTCAAAAGTTTACATATCCTGGCAGAATTTGTAAGATGTGTGCCATACTTTAAAGAAAAGATGACTGATCAAGCAAACAACCATTTAATTTACTTTTAATGGAATCCAAATTAAACTATAAGGAATCACAGAATAGCACAACCATTAAACAAAACATATGAATAAGGGAAATAATGAGATAGCTGGTCCCCGTTCAAAAGTTTGTATACCCTTAATTCTTACTATTGTTTATTGCCCCCTTTACCATCAATGATGGCATGCAGTCTTTTATGTTACTTGTGGATGCATCCCTTGATTTCTTCAGGTGGTGGGGCTGCCCATTCTTCTTGGCGGAAGCCTCCAAGGTCCTGTAAATTCTTGGGTTGTCTTGAGATCTCCCCAAAGTGGCTCAATGAAATTGAGGTCAGAAGACTGTGATGGCCAATTCAGCACCTTCATCTTTTTCTGCTGTGGCCACTGAAGGGTCAACTTGGCCTTGTGTTTTTGATCATTGTCATGCTGGAAGATCCAAGTGCGTCCCAAACCCAGCTTCCAGACTGATGAATTCAAGTTGTCCTCCAATATTTTCTGGTAACATGCTGCATTCATCTTGCCATTAAATTTTACTATGTTATCTGTGAAGCAATAGCTCACACACCGAGAAATCAGAAATTCACCTCCATGCTTCATAGTAATGATGGTATGCTTTTTGTCATGTGCCTTGTTGCATCCTCTCAAAACACAGCATTTATGATTGTGACCATAAAGTTTAATTCTGGTCTCATCACTTCAAAGGACTTTGTTCCAGAAGTTTTGAGGCTTGTCTACATGCTGTTTGGCATATTGTAAATGGACTCTTTTGTGGCATTGGCACAGTGAAGGATTTGACTGTGCAACCTATTTTTGTTCAAGCACCTCCTTGTTGTGCATCTTGAAACAGCAACACCTTGTGTTTGTAAAGAAGACTGTATCTCAGCTGAATTGGTTTGTGGGTTTTTCTTGGCAGCTTGATGAATAATCCTGGCAGTTGTGGCTGAAATCTCAGTTGGTCTATCCGACTGTGGCTTGGTAACAACAGAACCACTAACTTTGCACTTTTTTTTAATCAGTCTGAACACTACTGACAGCCATTTTTAGCTCTCCAAATATCTTTTTATACACTTTAACTGATTTGCCATATATACCTGCGTTTAAGTTCTCCAGTGGATAAGTCCGGGCTTGATTTTACCATATAATTTCCAGTATTTTATAATGTCAGTCGTATAAGTCAGTTGCAGAAAACTCATGCTATTGGTCCAAGAGATTATGATATGCTAATACCCACCTGGGAGAGTAACCACGGAGCACACTGTCTTTTTTTCTGTGTATTGTGCCTATGTGACCAAACGGTAATACTCAAACTATTCCGAAGTGACGTTTGCACTGTTTTGTGTTTCTTGTATCTCACACCCTCATACACCTTTATCGTAAGGGCATCCCTTATCTACGATGGAGCATTCGTTCAGAAGAAAATATGAAGCTGGTTTTAAATTAAAAGTCGTTGAAGTGGCGAAAGAAATTGGCAACTGCGCTGCTGCAACAAAATTCGTGTCTAAGAAAGTGGTGTGAGATTGGAGGAAGCAAGAAGATGTAAAAAAATAAAAAATAATAAGTGTCGCATTTTTGAACAGGAGTATAAGTCGGTGCCTGATTTAATGATCGATTGTTTGGGTTTCAAGACCCGACTTATACAAAAGTATATGTGGTATACAGATCAGCAACCTTTTCTCACCAGTCCTTTGACAGTTCTTCTGCTTTGCCAATGGCTTGATATCCAGCAAAGTCAGTGTAGCTCTGCATGAATGTAAATTGTCTATTTATACAGACACTGATTACAGTCAAAGAGGTTACAGTTGTGGACACTGACCCTTAATTACCTTTAATTTGAACCTGTGTGTATCAACTTGTGTGTGGTGAATTCAGTTATTATTATGATTTTAAAAAGGCACACATAATTATGTGATAATAAATTACCTTGGCTGAGCGCACTCAGTAATTAAAAGAAATGGTTTCTGCATGATTACTTATATTTTCCAAATAATGGCCAATGTTTCACAAATTATGCCAGGGTTTATAAACTTATGAGCACAACTGTATGTTCTTGAAGGTGGGATTAATGTGGCCAGACTATTCTGAAAACAAGAATGGTGTTTGTTTATGTGAACAGGGGTACTTTCTATCATTTGTGTGAGATCTTTTTGAACAGGATTTAGGGACATCTTGATAATCACCCATCTATCTTCTGATCCATTACTGCACAAACTCAGTAAAGTTAAGCCTGGAATGTATCCTGAGAGTCCTGGCACAAGACAACAACCAGCACTTGTAAGGAGTGTAGTCTTTCACTCTTTCACTGGACAATTTCATACTGATTTTAATGATAATTGTTCAAATGCTGAGCTACTTCCTGTAAGTCTAAACCAGTTCAAAAACAATGCAATGGCAGTAACCTTCTGATTTTAAATGTGTTCATTTGTTTTTTTAAATTAACCTTTGTACAATTTGCATTGTAATTGTCACGAGTCTAGGTTTCTAATGTATTTGCATGTACTTCTTTTTGCTATTTTGATTTTTATTTTCTGGTTGCTATTAAGTCCTACAATTATGTTGGTGACACAATTTTGTGTTCTATTTTGTCATCTCCATTTAGTTGCTGTAAGGCCATAGCCATATTATTTAGTGTTTTACATGGCAGGACACAGTGCTCAGTAACCAAAATTTTAAAACATTTTAGATAAACTCAACTTAATTTCTTTCAAGAATTAATGAAGATAGGGTTAATGACTTTTAGTTAGGGTTAGGATCTCCTTTCAATATTTTTCTCTAGATTGATTTTTGGATTTGGCTTATACTTTGATGATCATTCCCTTTGATTCTCCAGGTTTCTTTGACTCCTGTCGGACTCCTGACTACAATTTTGTCAGCACCTCTATCTTCTCTATCCATCTATCCATCCTTCAATTGCTCAACCTGCACAATCCAGTTCAAGAATGAAGGGTTTTTAAATGATAGGATATAACAAGACCTTTAAAAAGTTTGGTTTTATGTTTAATATATTTATTTACCATTTCTAACACTTATATTTTATACAGTATTATACCGCATGAGTTACATTTGAAGAAGAACATTGTGTCATTCCACTTCCTGATGCAATTGATACAAGAGAACAGTGACCTCCAGCTGTCTCTTGACCCTTTCAGTAGTAATTGGGAGCAAGCCATGCACCACAATGAGATTAGCAATGACATCATGGGTAACAAACCACACAGACTAAGTAAGATTGTGTCTAACAACTGATATATTAGTAGAGAACAGTTTCAACAGAATTGAGCAAGTTATCTCTATTAGTATGAGCTTTAACAGACATGAAGTAAGTTAACGAACAGTAAAAACCCATAAAACATTCCTGTGAAGTGAGTGGTGGTATCATAATATCCAGCAGAATTCCAGTTAAAATCTTTCAGGCTTGATGATTAGAACATTAGAACAATCTAGATAAGAACAGGCCATTCAATCCAACAATGCTCGCCATTCCTATCCACATAATTCTTCTAAAATGACATCAAGTCTAGTTTTGAAAATTCCTAAAGTCCCAGTGTCTACCATACTACTTGGTAACTTATTCCATGGGTCTGGTTCTCTGTATAAGGAAGAAAATCCTAATGTTTGTTTGAAACCCTTTACCCTTTACAAGTTTCCAACTGTGTCCCTATGTTCTTGTTGAACTCATTGTAAATAAAAATCTTGATCCACTGTACTAAGTCAATTCATAATTTTAAATGCTTCAATCAAATCTTTTGTTTAAATTGAAAAGACTCAGATGTTTTAGTTTTTCCTCATAATTCACCCCTGTAGCCCTGGAATAAGCCTAGTTGCTTTTCTCTGGACATTTTCTAGTGCTGCTATGTCATTTTTTGTAGCCTGGATACCAAAACTGTACAAAGTACTTCAGATGAGGCCTCACCAGTGTGTTATAAAGTTTGAGCATAACCTCCTTGGACTTGCACTCCACACATCATGCTATATAACCTAACATTCTCTTAGCTTTCTTAATGGCTTCTGAACATTGTCTGTCAGTTGATAGTGCCAAATGTTGATGCTGATAATGCCGACGTGTTCACAGGAATGTTTGTATACTCTAGCGGAACCAGTAATGTAGACCTGACTTCCATTTGGCTTTTTGTATGACAGGGGACAGGCATGTAGAGAGGGTTTGTACTGTACTGTAGCATTCCTTGATGGTAAACCTGACTCTATGAATTCACCTCTTTATCTCATTTTTATAACAATTTAATGTCTTTACAACTCAATTCATGCAGGCAGACTGGATGTCATATGAAAATCAAAATGCAGAGTAGCCACCAAAGTTATGTTTTGCTTTGTGCTGTAGGGTCACAGAGGTCTAAACATATACCCCTAGGTTACACATGTACTGTAATCTGATGTTCCTTGGGCAATTTTAGTTAACTATTCCAATTTCGCCTTTAGCTGTATGAACCACTGAGTACTTACCCTCTGTTTCTTTTCTGCCAAAGCGATGGTTTTTGTTATGCATAACTCTCAACTTTCCCTATGTACATAACCACAACTTTATGCTGCTACCACTATAATGTCTAGTAGCTGCTGCCACCTCCAATCCATCAGCAATGTTTTGTTTGGCATAAAATATTGAGACCTTCAAAACTTACAGTACCTACTGTTCAGTTTCTTTCAGATTACTTAATACATAGTATGTGGCATAATATTTCTTTCCTTATTTTGTGTGTTGCCTCCTTCTACAGTGTGACTGAGATTTTTGTTTATGGATTTCTTGTTAAATGAATTTACACCTTTACTTAAATGATCAGAGAAGCTTCTCAGTTCCCCAGATCAGAAAAAAACAAAAAACACATGGGAAAAAGTAACAAAAGCTGAATTTTGGCTAGCACTAAAATGCCAGCTGTGTCATAGCACAGATATTATAAGACAATCTGTCCATTTACAACCGAGCCAATGCTCCTCATTTCCATACACATTGCCACCTTGATTACCTATAAAGTTTGGAAAGCCCTTGCCAGGATGAGTACACAAGTACTTGTTGGAGTTGTCAAACAGAATGGAAGAATCTTTAAAACACCCAGTACTGCCTACAATACCAATGTGTCTATGGCATTACTGACAATGAGAATTATAAATAATGTTTTATGATAACAAATAAATAAAATGCTCTAGTGTTAACATGGAGATGATGGAGAAAATCCAGATGCCTGAAGATAAAAGCAGTTACAGATTCCAGCCAGACAAAATGTGAATCGCGCATTAAACCTGGTTCGTTGAACTGGTTCACAACTCCTCTGCCATGAAATCACACATTATTACACATTATTAGCCTAAATGATATTTAAATCAGGTAGTACAATGTGCATCTGGTTTTCCTTCACTTTGAATGTGGAGATATTTTCATTTTAGAGTGATAAAATACATAGATTTAGCATGCTTACTCTTTAGGAATGTTAATCCAAAATAAGAAAGAGATAAATCCCATACATATACAAACAACGTCTGTACAATCATTGTGGCATGCTCTTCATTGCCCAAATCCCAGGTAGAAAACATTCCATTACCTCAGTCGCGTGCTATAGTACTATTGCTGAAGATCTGTGGTCTTGTGGTTTGGGTGTAAATATTTAGTAGTCTGCTGGAAGACCAGCATTTTTGTTCCACTCGCAGTAATTGCTAATTTTACCCAAAGTAAAAGTTCATCCAAAGTGTTGCCAACTATGTATCACCACATTTCATAATATTAGAAACCAGCCCTATATACAAAGAAGAAACAAAAACAGCATATTTAACCTAGCTCAAATAATTTGGTTAAATACTTCAAGTAGCAGGTAACTGCATTGTATCATACTAACAAAAAAAATATTCAGTCACTTTTAGGGTAATCAGGGTAATGTATTTCTTTTGATATAATATCAAAACATTACTAAATAATGTGGTTAAATTATTGTATTTACTATGATGAGGTCATTTAAAAGAATTTGTCCGCCCATTTTCTAAACTCATTCTTTCATGACAGGGTTTTCTGAGAGCTTTGAAATATCAAGGTGGCATTGAACCACTTTGGACAGTATGGCAGTCAATCATATAATACTCATATTGGGGGATTTAGTCAAGCTAAAAATGCATGTTTTTAAAAGCACTGGAAATGGAAGTCCCTAAATAAAGAAAACTGTTTAATAACATTGGGAATGTATCGCTTGTTTTAAAAATTCATATCATAGATATAAACAGCTAAAAATGTACTGAGAAAATGAATATTGATGTAGGCTAACTTAAAATTAAGTACAATTAAGTAATACAATAATATAGGAATGTAAAATCCATATTATTCATTTTCATGTATCTTTTTAACCATGGCAAGGATTGCAGAGGTAGTATCTGTGGACTACATTCTCTTCCTCCAGGAGTAGATCCCTGTTGTTCCCTCAATATATGAGAATATCTAACTTTTTCTATACATAAATGTTCACTTGCCAGCAAAGTTTGCATTCACAAGATAGGAAAGAAAACAATTAATTGATTTTAAATTATGCATTGTTCTTTTTTCAGATTCACCTGGTGTAAATGTGTATGAGTGTATCCCACTCAGAGCCAATTCTTTCAAACTTCTGAACGCATTTTCTTGCTATGTTCTGTTATTACATTTTTATTTTAGACTTTTGTTTGGTTTTCCAACAGATGCACAAGATTACTAAATACAGGGCTATTCAAAATGAAAGAGCAGATTTCAAAAATTTATTTCAAACAAACTGTATAAGACAGAAACACATTCTGCACATCACTGGATAGAGGAAAGTTCAAAGTTTAAAAGCCCGTCCTAAAAGTACCAGTGAATGCCACTAACTTCATTTTCATGCAAGATGGTGCCTTGCCTCATTTCCACTTGGAGGTCTGGCGTTACCTGAACGACACCATTCCAGGACGATGGATTGGAAGATGTGAACAACAAGATCTTGCTCATCGTCTAAGGCCTCTCAGGTATCCAGACCTTTCCCCCTGTGATTTTTATCTATGGGGGTACATTAAAGAAAGAGTGTTTGTTCCACCTGTTCCCACTAATCTTCAAGATTTGCAACATCAAATTGAGGAAGCTGTGAATTCAGTAACTAGGGACCAATTGACTCATGTGTGTCCAGAAATGGTGTACCATTTTGATGTTTGTCGCGCTAAACATTGTGCTTATTTTGAGTACATGCAACCTCAAGGACCATAGGACCAAACTTTGAACTTTACTCTATCCGGTGATGTGTGGAATGTGTTTCTGTCTTATATAGTTTGTTTGAAATACATTTTTGAAATCTGCTCTTTCACTTTGAATAGCCCTGCAAACCCCAAATAAAGGTTATTTTCCCTCAAATGTTTTTAAGGCCACAGATCATTTAAATACAGTATGTTCATCAACAAATTAAATACATCCTGCTCTAAATAACTCTATCTTGCATGATGCCGTCCCTTAAAACAGACAGACAAATATTCTATTCAGCTTCAATTATGGATTAGTTTACAATTTCAAATTTAGTTTGAGAAAGGTTATGGCACACAAATCCCCAAGTAGTCAGTCCAAGCTATTGAAATAGCAGTGGCTTACTCCTGAATGTACCACCTGCACAAACTGTGGCACGCAGTCTAAGCAAATCTCCATCACACATTGCTAGTGATGAGTGAATCCTGCAGAGTTCACTTTGCTGTGATTTCGGCAAAATCATGAAAATGTCTGCAAACTTCACCGAACGTCAACAGGGAAGGAGGAACTTAACTAATTTTGAGTGGTGTATAATAGTGCAATGGTGATTTAAGTGTTTCTTAGGACTACGGAAGCGTTTGCCAAGTATGTTGGACTGATTATTGTGGCCAAAAATGTGATCTGAGCTATGAGGCAGCAGTGAACACATTACCTGTCTAACCAGAAGAGCTAACACAAGGGATCACTGTTACATGCTGCACAAGCGGAGCTACAAAGTTGTTCACTACCGGCATTCAGGAGATCAGACCATGTTGTTGTTTTCTTCATGCCAGAATATAAGCAAAAGCTTTGTCAGGAAGCCCCGTTCACAAAGAGAACTAAAGCGCTGGCGTGCACAATCAGAATCCACGGTACAGGACGCACTCGATGGCATAGACTGGGACATGTTCCGATCATGTGCAGACAACACCAATGAGTTTGCGGAAGTAGTTATCAGCTTTGTTAGCATGCTTGAAAGCAACATTATCTCCACAGTAACAATAATGACTTTTGCTAACCAAAAACAATGGGTTGATGCAACTACCCATAAAGCAGTGAACACACATCCTGCTGCTTATAAGAGAGTACTCACCACTGGTGATATTACAAAGTTGCTTCTTATGGCGTACAGTGCACTGTAAAGGACTCAAAACATGGGTACCGGGAGCATGTGGAGTAGTTCTTCCACCAGGGTGACATGTGCAAAAAGTGGCACAGACTGTGCACAATTACAGGCTGTAAAAGCAAATCCAACGCGACTGGGAGTGCAGTCTCTGTGTTTGCCAATGAACTTAATGCACTCTATGTCCATTTTGAGGCTAATTGTCCTAATGCTAGCAACAGGTACAGCCGGCTGACAGAGCGGAGTGACACCATCACAATCGCAGGGTGCTGCAGTGGGTCAATATCAGGATGCCTGTTGCGCTGCTACGCTGACTAGCTGACCATAGTCTTCACCTCCATGTTCAATGAGTCTCTGGCTTAGTCTGTGGTTCCTAGTGCTTTACAAGGTCCACTATTGTCCTGGTATCAAAGCCCTCATGTCTGAATGACTATCGACCTGTTGCACTGACCTTGGTAGTTTTTGAGACGCTCATTAAAGTCTTAATTGCAGCATCCATCTCCAGCTGCAAAGACCCAATCCAGTTTGCCTACCACCTCAATAGATCAACAGAGGATGCCATCTAACATGTCCTGCATAACACTCTGAACCACATGGATATGAAGCAGGGGAACTTTGTGAGATTGCTGTTCATTGATTACAGTTGAGCTTTCAATACAATTGTCCCCCATAGACTGTCCATCAATATGAGAAACCTGGGACTGAACAGCCAACTATGTGCCTGGGTTTGCAACTTTCTTACAGGAAGATCACAGGTAGTGACAGTTGGTGGTTGTGCCTCCAGCACCATTGTACTCAATAGACGAGTGCCACAAGGCTGTGCACTCAGCCCTCTTCTCTACACCATCTACAGTAACGACTGCATGGCAACACATGCCTCCATCTCCTTTGTCAAATTTGCTTTTGACACAGTGGTGCTGTGCTTCATCTCCAACGATGATGAGACAGCATACATGGCACCTGTCACATATAAGTATGAAGTAATGTACCAATCCCATGACACACTTGCAATCACATTTTTGCTGTATGTATATACTGTAATTTCAAGTATAAATTGAAAAAAAAAAGTTTTGCAATCCATGATGTCATTTTAAGACACAAGATAAAGAAGAAATATATAAATATTACCTGAAAAAAGTAACAGACACTAGCAAAGAAATGAAAAAATAACAGAATTAATTTTAAATCTTGGTACAATATGAATACTTTACATATATTTCCTTAAAATTGCACTCTCTTCAGATACATCTTCATTGTTTATCTTGCTAAATCATCAAATAACCTATTGACCATTTTTCAGTGAACCTGGCATTATGGTGTCAGAAGAACTGCCTCCAACTAAATGTCAGCAAAACCAAAGAGATGGTGGTGGACTTCAGAAAGAGACAGCAGTGGTTCTATACCCTCCTCAACATCTATAGGATCGAGCAGAGCACCTTCAAATATATGGGTATTCACATGCCAGAAGATCTGACATGGACTGGTATTCAAGACCAATCCAAAATGAAGAGGCAGCATGTTTACAATGTTTCAGGTTTCTACAGTGATCTTAAGGACTTTTTGCTCTGGTGCTATAGAAAGTGTCAAGACTCAGAATATAACCTGGTTTCTGAACAGCTGTGTATGGGACATAAAAAAACTGCAGAGAGTGATCCGGGGCCATGGAACACTGCACCAGATCTGATCTACCATCTCTGCAGAATATTTATACCAGAAGATGCAGGACCAGAATAATTGGGATCATTAGAGACTCAGCTCACCCCAGTAACTATCTGTTCAACCTGCTGAAATCAGGCAAATGGTTTAGGAGTATTACGGCCTGAACAGAGAGGCTCAGGAG
Source organism: Erpetoichthys calabaricus (assembly GCF_900747795.2). Lineage (NCBI taxonomy): Eukaryota > Metazoa > Chordata > Cladistia > Polypteriformes > Polypteridae > Erpetoichthys > Erpetoichthys calabaricus. Next base: position 181,511,431 of record NC_041398.2, read on the forward strand.
GAGCTTCTATCCACGGGCTATAAGACTTCTTAACCTGGACATGCCACCACACTCTTTTTTCAAATGTTCAATGACACAAACTGAATTTTCTACCTCATTGTTTCTCAGCTGCTGCCATGCTATTTAAGTCTATTCTTACCAGCAAACTAGCACACTGCCCTTTACAGTACATAGATATTTTATTCTGTTTCATTTGCATTCAGCTCCGATCTTGTTTAAAATTGTAATCCTTTGGATACCAACTTTTTTCCCTATATATTGTATCACCTTAGTTCTATCCTTTTGTTTTTATTAATTTAAATTTCTTCTTTCTTTTTTAATTTAAATTTAGTTTAATTTAAATTATCTGTTAACTTATTGCACAGTCTCATGGTCTGATTCAGGGCAAATTTCACTATATGTTGTACTTTTATAACTGTGTATGTGACAAAAACTTGAACTTGAACAAACGAAGAATACATGTCAGGGGACAATCTGTTAAAATGTTTGTAGGGGATAACAATGAAATCCGGCACTGCAAAGGCTAAACCCAGTCCATGAGTTTAAAACTGTCATTAAGGTTAAATTTTAGTTATTTGGTTAGACATGCAGTCAGAACGTGGATGTTGTGCAGCTTTGTCCATGCTTTACTGTTGTTGTATGGCAGATTTGTTGATTTGAGTGTTTTGAGAACGAAATCTTACGTCAATCCTTTTGAAAGGGTGAGACACATTGTTAACTTGAAATGCATATTTTTAAGTTCAGATTTTCATGAATATAGCTGACAATTCTATCAAACTCACATCGAACCCTACATTCTCGTCATAACAATGAACAACAGAGAGCACACATAGCACCTGTGACAACGTATCGTTCACATTTACCACTCGTCCACAGATGCCTTTGTGGAAACAAAAAAAGATGTAATTGAACAAAATGTATGTGTGTATAGAAAATAGGACAGAGTGATGAAACTTGTTTGTGTTTTGCGTACGTGACAAGAAGCATGTATACTTTCTAGAAGTTTCTTTTGATGATGTGTGTGACAAGAAAATATACCTTTAGGGTAATGACTTTACAAAATTGGAAAAGTACAATGAGTCAGGATGCTATTTTTTGCTTACGTGGTCAACGATCAGGAGATTAGAAAGGTATAAAAGAACAAGGACATCTGCGCTCGAGGCAGATGAAGTGCGGTGTCCTAGGACTGTGTTTCTCTGACATTTTACCCTTGCCTGGTATGTATTAATAAAAGGTTTTGACTAATTTTAATTTTCTTCTCTGTCTTCAGTCACAAAAAGTGTCCACAGTTTTGGCGCCCGGACGTGGGGCAAGAGACGGCCGGTCGACTCCTCCAGCGAGACCATTTCAGTGATCCGTCTTACCAGCGGACTGCCGTTAACTTGAGATATCCGGCAGCAGAGCATGCAGCTCCGGCAAAAGTTAGGACTGCCCTGTCCTGAAACAGTTCTTGCGTGAGGAGCCCCTGGTCTCCTCTTTGCTACATCCACGGTGACTGAACGGATTTCCAGACAGAGCTTGCACATTTCCAGGCTGGGGTAAGCACCGGGGGATTTCCGAATATTTTTTATTTTCTAAATAACGGGAGGGCGAGTTTCCTGTTGACCGTCTAGTCATACTCATATCTCAACGGGTTGCTTAAGGTGATGGAGACTTGATCCAAGCAGTTTGACGCATACGAAAGGTCTGACGAAAGGATACTGGCCTCACCCATATCCTAGACTCGGCTGGACGTATTGATGTAGTATTCTGCTGAACCGAATCGGACACGAAGTCACCTGAGCTGGAACCCGGGGATGTGAGCGGACAGGCTAACGGGACGAGTAACGGGGTGGTATGGAAATATAAACCGAAAAGAGCACAGATTACAGGATTGCTGTTAGGACGAAATAAATAAATCTACATACAGAATAAGCAACAAAAACCGTGTTCTCCTGGGAACTGGGACAGGACCGATAGTTAGGTGTCTCCCCTTGGGACTAAGAAGGGAACAGTTTAGGTTTAGTGAGTGGCACACTTAATGCCTTGCTGATTCATACGTACAAGGGATTAGACAAATCAGTATATAGTTGGAAAATTAAATACAGAACCCGGGAGAGCAAGGGGACATAATGGGAATTTATAACAGTAAGCCTGTTAATCGCCGCACAGGGGGGATCAAAATCATTAGTGCTGGAAGGATTATTTTCGGAGGATCAACAGACGCCCCGTAAAAATGGGTCTCCTAGAAAATTTATAGAAAAGAAAACAGGTTTAGATTTATCCTATTATTTTTTTCCCCTCCTCAGAACCGACCTCAGACACCTCTATTATCCCCTCCTCTATTCCCCATTCCGACTGTCCCCCCCTGCACTACAACTAGCAGAAGTTTCCCCTGATGATTCCCCAGGCACAGACTCACCCTGTACTAGACAAACCCCCGTCTCCAAATGCACTCGAAGTCAAACCTCCACTCACAAACCAGCTCCAACTTTTTTCTCCTCTAATCCTTCACTTACTTGCCCTTTAATAGAAGTTCCCAATCCCCATTATAACCCTGCCCATCCAGCTGGACCCCAAAATCCCACAACAGTTATGATAAATCGGAATTGGGACATCCAAGAACTAAAAGATGTCGTGAATGCACTTCCAGATCCAAAGGAAGTAGGAGGACTAAAATTTGTTGAACAACTTGATCAATTAGATAGCATGTATAAGCCTAATGCTGCTGAATGGACCCAGGTACTTCGTCGAAAGTTTGGGACCACATGGGCCACTGTTAGCAGGGGTGTCCGCAATGACATTCCATGGGTATGGAACCCAGCTTTAACTCGAGGACAGGGGATAGGTGGAGAAGGCGAATTTAACTCACAATGGGAGGCGTTGAGACAAAATATTGCAGAAACATATAAAAAAGGAACGGACTGGTCCCTTATTTCTGCTGCAAAACAAAAGAGAGACGAAACAGTTGATGAATGGGCACATAGGATTCAAGACCTTATGGCTAATCACTCGGGCTTGGGAAATGCTGATGACCGCACCCGAGCTGCAGTTCCACCTTTTGTTTCCGGCTTGCGCCTTGATATACAAAACAAAGTCCGCACTTCCTGTATTGAGTGGGAAAGTGCCACGTTTGATGAAGTCAAACGACATGCTGAACAGGCCGAATCGGACTCTCATGCCAAATTATTGGTAGCACAGATGAACTATTATACCAGGAATGCTCCTGACCAAGGTCGAGGATATGGCTTTAGAGGAAGGGGACGAGGACGAGGAAGAGGACGAGGTGGTTTTAGAGCTCCTCCTGTTGACCACACTAAGAATCCTTTTATTCCCTCTCCCTTTTTTTTCCAATGCTAATTCCTACTCTTGTTACGCCTGTGGTGAAACTGGACATTTTCGTCGGGAGTGCCCTCACAGACAGCAACAGCCCCCACCTCCCCTTATTCCACCTGTTTCCTCTGACACCCCTGACTAACAATACTGGCCATAGGAAAACACTGGGACCTCCAGCCACTCTTTTCAACTACCTTTGCTCACCCATAATTCAGAGACTGATCCTTTACTGACATTGTTCGTTGATGGCACTAAGACTGTTTTCTTAATCGATACTGGTGCCACTCGCTTGCTGGCAAAGGTCCCTACCTCGAACAAAACTGTTACTGTGCTTACTGCTTCTGGACAACCTCATCTTCTTCAAGTATCAAAACCTCTTCAAGTCCAGTCACGTCCTGGCGGACATACCTTACTGCATCGTTTTCTTTTGAATCAGCTTTGTTTTTTCTGTTCAACCCCCAAGTTGTTGTGTCAAATTACCCCTTATCCCAAACCCTCTTTTGCAGCATGGACTTTAGATATTTCCCCACACACCATTCTCCTCAAAGCCCTACATTCTTTTTCCCCTTGTCTTTTTCCCAATTTACAGGCCCCTGACATTTTACACTGTACTGCCCAATACTTCCCTATAGAAGTAGACACCACCTGGCTAGAATCTTTCCTTACTTCTGGTACTTGCCCCGAAACCCTTCACATCTACTGTGTTTTTATTTCATCCACAAAGGCAGCTGCTTCTGTTCATCTTACATGCTCACAGCACATATATTATCTTGGCGGCATAGTGCCTCATTTTTCCTTAGCTAAATCACACACTGTTAATGGGAGAAAATAGGGCCATGGGTGGAAAAATGCCTTGAAAGAACAGACTGGTTACAAGTTACTCCAGGTATTTTTGATACTCCTGACCATTTAATAACTAAAGTAGTGTTTCAAAGGATAGCCCACTGTGAGCCTCTGGTGATCCACCCGAAGTCCTCCTTCCGCCCGCACCGTGCCCAATATCCTTTGTCTCCCGAAGCAGAGGCTGGCATCTCCGCCGTACATCCCGATCTCGTCAAACGCGGTACCGCCGATGGACATGGACCGTCATGCCTCAGGGATACAGAGAAGCCCTTTTGTGTTTATGGTTAAGCTCTTGCCCAAAAAAAATTTAGAAGGCTTTTGGCCGGACGGGATACAGTATGTAGATAGAAGGCTTTTGGCCGGACGGGATACAGTAGCGCTACGAAAGAAAATTGTACAAAAGATACCCAGAAATTGTTGCTGTTTTTGGGGGACAATAGATACCCAGAATGTTTTTGGGGGACAATGGCCATAAAGTTTCTAAAAGTTAAGCTGCAGCTAATCAAAACAACTGTAAAATCGCATTACAGCCACTGCAGACAGTGGGTTCTAAATTTTACTGAAAGAGCACAGCCGTTGCAACAACTGGCTGAGAAGGCTCTGTAACCTCAAAACTACTCTTTTATCTGCGCCCGCGCTAGGTTTGCCTGATCATTCTCGTCCATTCACTTTGTTCGTGGACGAAAAGCAGGGATTTATGAATTCAGTACTGATGCAACAACATGGAGATAAACAAAGACCGGTGACTTATTTTTTCTAAAACAAAACTGGATCCAGTGGCCGCAGCATTTCCTCCGTGTCTTCGTGCTGTGGCTGCAACAACAGAAGCTGTATTAGCAAGCACGGATGTAGTTCTCATGAAATTTCTTCTGTCCTTTTCTTTTTTCTTGTGAGTTAATATTCTCTGTGACTGTAGCCTTTTTTCTGGGAATGCGGTTTTGCTGTGGTATCGTACCGTGTGGTTTCTCGATAGTTGGATTTGTCCTTGTTGTCGTAATTGGATCGCCACGGAAGTTTTTCTTCCTTGATTGTCGCTGACTCAGTTCGCCAACGAAGTCTCCTTGATCTGGAAACCGGCGCCGTTTAGCTGAGCAGGATTGTGTTAACACCAGCTAACATCATGAGAGGCTGTTTTATGTTTGTTTGTCCTGAAGAGTTGAACTTGCTTTTCTTCAGAGTCCATTCGTTTCTGTTTCCTTTGCTGCATTGTTTCCAAATATAGTGTAAATATAGAATAATACTGGGGTGAAGTGTGTTGAAAATGCTTTGGGTGATTTTGTATGTTATAGAGTGTATTAAAAGGGATCCCTATGAGTATCAGAATGTACTCTGTACTTTGTCAAATGCTACAATTGAAAAATGGAGCGCCCTCAACCAGTTACGCAGTGGTCCAAGGGGACCGCCTGCTGGAAGCAAATCAATTTTCATAAAGCTAAGTGCACAAAACAGCTGAACTCGTAGCACTCACTTAAGCATGTCAGCTGTCCGAAGGGAAGATCGTAACAATTTATACAGATTCCAGGTATGCTTTTGGAGTCTGCCATGATCATGGAACACTATGGAAACTAAGGGAATTTAAGACCAGTCCTGGAGAGCTCTAACTAAAAAACTGAAAAAGATAATTATCGATTTGTGTAATTGGTTTAGCGCAAATGAATTGTCTCCACTTTTGTTTAAGGCTTGTAAATATACAAAAGTATTTTTCCTTTTAAACCCTGATCAAGTTTGAAGGGAAAATGCTCTTTTAATAATATTACATGAGAAGGGAGACAAGTTTTTTTGGCGATAAGCGGAATGTGTCTAATTGTGATATGAATGTGTGTGTCTAATTGTGATATGAATGGAAGTTGTGTATTTTAGGTACTATAAAGGAAGAGCATGGTGACGCAGTGGTCAGCACACTTGATACGAATAAAGGTTCAAGCACGTATGTTTTCCTTGTTAATAATAAGCATGAAGGAAAAGACGCGTTTAAATATATTGCATAGATAACCTTTAAGCACAAATTAAGACCAGTACTGGCAAACCCATCCAACATCAGAAATTGATCGAATCCCTTTAGAAGTTATAACCAAACCATCGGAGCTAGCGATTGTTGGGTGTCAAGCTCACACGGGAAAACAGGATCCTGCTAGCAAAGGGAATGATTTAGCTGACCACTTTGCTAAAGAGGCTGCATATAATAACACACCAATTTCTTTATTCCAACAGAGAAATGACCAGGACCCTGATAATCAAATTATTTCTTTACAGAATGCAGCCACGGATATCGAAAGGAGAAAATGGTCCAAAGAAGGGTCCCTCTCTGATGGAGTCTGGACTCATAAACACACTAACAAACCTTTTCTCCCAATGATTTTCTCTCTAGTCTTGCAGGTTTGCGAACCTTGTTGAAGGAAATCCACCAGCAGGTTGATCAAGCCTGGAGGACCAGTCCCCTTTCCAAGGATTTACCAATTCCTTTGGGCACCTGGATCCTGGTTCGAGATACTCGGAGGAAACACTGGCATCAGCCTAGGTGGAGAGGACCATTCCAAATTCTTCTATCCACACCACACGCCGTGAAAGTTGAGGGACTGCCTGCCTGGATTCACGCCTCACATTGCAAGAGATGGCACCCTTGATTGCTGTGCTACTATGTTTTTTCTTTTCCCTTGTCTACTGCCCTGGTCACCTTGACTTTCCCGTTGGGAATCACCACATCAGTGCAGTTTGATTTCTGCTCTATTATCAACTGTGGGACTGGTCGACAAGCCCAGTGGACCGGATCTGACAAATACGTGTGTATGAGGGGAAGTGACTGCGACAACTGGCAATGGGTTTTTGCTAACACTGGAACTGAGGACTGGGGTTATCAACCTTTTGAGGCCCAAAAATACGGTTTGAAAAATCGGTTTTCTATCATAAAAGGACATGCCTCTCATTGTATGTGCTGACAACCATTGTAACTCAGGTATTTATGTATTAGGGGTATATGTATCTGGAACAGACCCTTTAGGGAGATTTCTAATTAAGATTGACAATCCTGTTACTAACACCCCTCATTCTCTGGCACACACACCCATCTCCCCAACTTTTGGTTCAGATTTTTCTCCTGTTAGGATTATGAATATTTCTACCCTTTCATCCACTTTTTCAGTAGAAACTGGTTATGGGGATCAGAATAGATGGTTGCAGTGGGCTCATTGTTATGCGTGCGCTGCAGCCCGTCCCCATTTAGCTACAGTCCCTTTCCCATTATCTATCTATTCTTTTTTCCCCCCACCCGTCACATGGATACCCCTATGTTTCAAACTCACGAAGGAAATTATACATGTTTCAAATCTAATGGAGCGACATGGGTAGGTGAATTACCATTTTCTTTCTGTTCTCAAACTTTTCAGGTTACCTTTTCTCTGAACACCGTTCTGTCTTCCTTTCTTCTCTCCCAAACCACTCCTAGATCAGATATTTGGTGGATGTGCAGTAGGTCCAAATTATTTGTCACCTTTCCCCCTAATTGGTCTGGTACCTGTGCTCCAATCCAATTAGTTATGCCTTTTAGACTTCTATGCCTTTTAGACTTCTATGCCTTTTAGACTTCTATCCTTACCTCCCTCTCACTCCCCATATTATTCCACACCTCCTTTTTTTATTTCCGACATACCCGCTCCCTTTTCCATACGCCTACTGATATCTCCTTACATGGCCCTGGAGTATACATAGATGCTATTGGAGTCCCTAGGGGTGTCCCAGACAGATTTAAAGCTAGGGATCAAGTCGCAGCTGGTTTTGAATCTATCATACCCCAAATTACTATTAATAAGAATGTAGACTGGATTAATTACCTTTATTATAACCAGCAACGTTTCCTTAACTTCACCAAAGACGCTATTGAAGGCATACATGAACAGCTTGATCGTACTTCTCTGATGACTTGGCAAAATCGTCTAGCCCTGGACATGTTACTTGCCGAAAAGGGAGGTGTTTGTGCTATGTTTGGTGATGCTTGTTGTACATATATTCCAAATAATACCGCGCCAGATGGATCAATAACTCGTGCATTGGCAGGCCTCACTGCTCTCTCTAAAGAACTTTCCACTAATTCTGGCATTACAAATCCTTGGGATCACTGGTTTGCATCCTCCTTCGGATCCTGGGGACAATGGATAAGATCTGTTTTTATTTCTTTGGTTGTGACATTTTGTCTCCTCCTCCTGGTTGGTTGTTGTATTATCCCTTTGTTTCGCTGTATAGTGTCTGAGTGCTTTGCCGCCTCTATGGAAAGGGCATGTGTGCTACATGATGAGTGCATGTCTCGTATAGCTTCTTCCATTTTCTCTCCCCCTTCCCCTTCATCAACCATTTCAAGATAGAATTATATAGGCCCACATCATTTTTGTTCAAAAAGGGAGGAGTGTGGAAACAAAAAAAGATGTAATTGAACAAAATGTATGTGTGTATAGAAAATAGGACAGAGTGATGAAACTTGTTTGTGTTTTGCGTACGTGACAAGAAGCATGTATACTTTCTAGAAGTTTCTTTTGATGATGTGTGTGACAAGAAAATATACCTTTAGGGTAATGACTTTACAAAATTGGAAAAGTACAATGAGTCAGGATGCTATTTTTTGCTTACGTGGTCAACGATCAGGAGATTAGAAAGGTATAAAAGAACAAGGACATCTGCGCTCGAGGCAGATGAAGTGCGGTGTCCTAGGACTGTGTTTCTCTGACATTTTACCCTTGCCTGGTATGTATTAATAAAAGGTTTTGACTAATTTTAATTTTCTTCTCTGTCTTCAGTCACAAAAAGTGTCCACACCTTTGAATGCCAATATATTATAAATGACACATATTTATATGTCTAAAATGTTTGTTTAGGAAACTTTTCATTTGTAGGCAGTTTATCGTAAACAGACGCTTGCTGTCTGTTAGGCCAGGTTAACTAGAGTAACTAAGATCTCTGCAGTTCAAAGTCACTGCCCTCTCTTTGGGTTCCACATTCATGAGGTGTTGGATTGGTTTAGAAACGTAACACTAGGTGAGCCATCTAATTGTTCCCACACAGTTTTAAGCAAAATTCACTATTGGTTGCCTCCAGGCATACAGTATATATTATACTGTATGTCTGGCTACTCAAGCCTACCATAAACCAATCCATAGCTATATATCCATCTTTCCATTTTTACAGGGCACTAGGTCATCACAGTGTCCATTAACTCACTCATTCACTCACTCACTCACAGACTCACTTACCCACTCAGGCCAGAATCAAAAATCAACTCATAATGCACGTCTTTATGTTGTTGGAGTAATATCAGAGTATACAGAGAAAGGCCAATTCACACATGTGGAGAACAAGAAAACAAATGGGTAGTGACCAGCCTAGAATTCAACCCTTTTCTCCTTGAACCTTGAGGCCAAAGCGCTAACCACTGTTCCTCCATATTGCCCTGCTATCATTTAGCCTATAAGTACGACCTTATGAATCCAAACGGCAAATTATTTAACTTATGTAATAAACTTTCATGCATGAAAACTCACTAAAAGTGGTGCCATTAGACTTAATTATATTTATTTCATAAAGTCTTGCCTCTTTACTAGGACTGGATCTTTCACAAAAAAAGGTTGGTTAATTAGGTCATTCATTCTTTACGGATTAGCTTGTCTATCAGTTTATTAATCAGTTTAAATTCAAAGAGGCTCAAAATTTGTTCACATAAATCGTAGAGGTACCAAATTACCTTGTGATGGAGGACTTGCAGTATTCTGTTATGAACAGACTACATGAATCCTGAGAGAAGGCACAGTCTTTGGTTTAATTTTTGTAATTATTGCAATATGTTGTTTATGCTCCACTACTACTATCATTACGCCACTTCATTATAGCCCATAATTTTGTCTTTGTGATGAAAACTGATATGACACATAGTTATTAAAACCCAGATAAGCCAGCATCCAAACACTTCTATGAGACACCTCCAGAGTCTATATTAATAAAAGACAATTCCACAAATTCCTAACAAATTAGCCAGTGCTTTTTCAATACATGAAGTCAGCAAACCACACTCTGTTATTCTTGCTAAATCAAAAGCTTAAAACCAGACATTTCTGGAGTCAACATACTATTTTTTAGAAATATTTCATACTAATCGATAATGCCTGGAGATATTGTGCCAGGTTATCGGACACAAGATGAACCTATTAGTAAAAGGCCTAAGAGTCAAGTTTTGTTATCTCAGAAGGGACACATGAATTTTGAGATGACACAAATGCAACATTCTCATACCTGTTTAATCCAGTTCAAGAGTATCAGGGTGGCAGAGCCTTTACTAACAACACTTGGTACAAGGTGGGAAACAACTGTAATGCATACATCCATCAGAAGCCATTAAGAAAGCTAACAGAATGTTAGGTTATATAGCACGGTGTGTGGAGTACAAGTCCAAGGAGGTTATGCTCAACCTTCATAATGCACTGGTGAGGCCTCATCTTGAGTACTGTGTGCAGTTTTGGTCTACAGGCTACAAAAAGGACATAGCAATGCTAGAAAAGGTCCAAAGAAGAGCGACTAGGCTGATTCCAGGGCTACAGGGGTTGAATTATGAGGAAAGATTAAAAGAGCTGAGCCTATACAGTTTAAGCAAAAAAAGATTAACAGGTGACATGATTGAAGTGTTTAAAATTATGAAGGGAATTAGTACAGTGGATTGAGACTGTTAATTTAAAAAATAGTTCATCAAGAACATGGGGACACAGTTGGAAACTTGTTAAGGGTAAATTTCACACAAACATTAGGAAGTTTTTCTTTACACAAAGAACGATAGACACTTGGAATAAGCTACCAAGTAGTGTGGTAGGCAGTAAGACTTTAGAGACTTTCAAAACTCGACTTGATGTTTTTTTGGAAGAAATAAGTGGATACGACTGGCAAGCTTTGTTGGGCTGAAAGGCCTGTTCTTGTCTAGAGTGTTCTAATGTTCTAATATTGCAGGGCCCACTTACGCACATAAGCACAGTCAAATTAGGAAACTTAGTAGACAATTCTAATAAAGGTGTGCTTTGTGATTACATATTAGTTTTTAATAAGTACTAGGGGGCTTTGCCCCCTGTTCGATTCGCTTGCCAACCCCTATGCGCCATTGTGAAGAGAGGGGCTGAATGCACCCCAAGGAGACGTGGTCGCTCCTCCAAAACCCATCTTAAATGGTGATACAATGGTAAACAAATACAGTTTTTTTATACCTCCTCTTTGCTCGATCAGCTGCTGTCTTGCTGCTGCTGCCGTGCCACGTGATCTGCATGTCATGCGGCACTTCAAATGTTTAAAAGCCTGTACAGCAGCTGCCCTTTTGTCTCACTGCATTGTCTCTCTTCTCCCCCAGACATACTCAAACACTATTCAATCTCTTTTCGCTGTTCTGTTATTTCACCGAGTAATATTTTCAGTTTGTTTGCGCAAACCTTGTTTGAAAATGGTTGTAAATAGGGCATGACTTGCAAAAGTCATAGTTTCACGTGACTTGCTACCAAAGGTTGTAAGTATGACATGACTTGCCCGTCTCGTGGAACATGAAAGTGTCTCTCTGTCTCTCTTCAAAAGATCTCTCTTCAAAAGATCACATCTCGTCGCAGGAAAAAAAGTCTTGTCTCGTCCCAAGATTTTTTTTTATAATAGAGAGATTTCTATTTAAGAATAATTGCCTAAAGTTTATTTAACAAATCTTAGACTTTAAGTCTAGGCTGTCCAGTTTAAAATTTGCCCAAGGAGCGGCAGAGGTGGTGTTAGATGTGTAATTTTTAGTAAATGTAACATCTTCATTTTTGGAGACCCCAAAGAAAAAACCTATGCAGACATAAGGGGAATACGTAAATTCTACACACAAATAATTGTGAGATTTAAACGCAGGATCCCGGAAGCAGCAATCCTGTCTCCTTTACCACAATGCCAGTGAGCATTGGAGTCAAATCCGACACTTGGTCGTTTATACAAAACTTGAATAACATATGTTATAATCTTTCTAGGACTGTCAGATCTTAAGTAAACGTACTGATTCACAGTGAAAAACCCTGGATAGGTTTAAACATATCAAACATTATAGAGCCTGCCCTCTTGTTTTGTAAGCTATGGTATCAGACCCATCACATCATAACAAAACCATGCAATGTTTATTACAGTCCACTCCAAATTAATTGAATACACTACACAACAAAGTTTCTGCTTCTTGAACACTGTTGGGTGTTTCTTATAGATTATACCATTTCAGAGAAATCTTCAGTTTTGTCATGATTTTTTCTTATATTTGTATCCAAACACTTTCACTCACGTAAGTGACTTATCAACAATGGTTTGTGCAGCCTGGGCATGTCCAGGCATGGAATACAGGCCAGGTTGGAAGATGTTTTGTGGAAGTTGACATCCTGGGCAGGTCTGAACGAGCTTGACGCTGTCTCAGCATGCTATAAAGGTGGCTTGCATACACTAATCCTGCTCATTTGGTTAATATAGATAGTCAATGTGTATGTATAATATCACTATAGTAAAGTATAGTATCTGTAGCAATATAACAGTAAGTAAGCTTGATGCTATAGACGTTTTGGTGTCAGGCGATATGTCTCGTCAATGTCGTAACAGCCGCGATACATTCTGCTATATCTATATACACTTGTGCCTCAGAGACGTTGTATGACTGCTCTTGTGAAGAAAGATTATCATCTGTATTTCGGCTGCAGAATTGGTGATCAAGACAAGGAATGGGCGCTTCACATTTGCTGTGCTACATGTGCTGTCAGTCTGAGAGCCTGGCTCAGAGGCACTCGAAAGACGATGTTTGCTGTTCCGATGATATGGCAAGAACAGAAAGACCATGTGACGGACTGTTACTTCCGTTTGACTAATGTGTCTGGTTTCTCTGCCAAAAACAAGAAGTCAATTGAATATCTTAATCTGCCTTCAGCAATGAGATCCGTGCCACACGACGACAATCTTCCAATTCCGAAACCATCAGAGGATTGGACCTTAGGCGAACCAGATGAAGAAACTGTAATGCAGGGTACTGACAGTAACATTGAACCGGATTTTGAACCGTGCTCATCAGGCGATCCACATCTGATAACACAGTCCGAATTGAACGATTTGGCCAGAGATTTGGGTCTGTCAAAAGCAAAAGCCGAGCTGCTGGGTTCAAGACTGCAGGAATGGTGTTTGCTGTCATCAGGTACAAAAATTTCTGTGGTGTCTCTTCATTGATTCGTCTAAGTTAAGCCTGAAAGCTGTTCTGCTACACAATGGCAATGTTTATCCTTCAGTACCTGTTGGCTATGCAGCACACATGAAAGAAACGTATGAGAATATGGAACTGTTGCTGAAGCACATCCAGTATAGCAGGTACAACTGGAATATCTATGGAGATCTTAAAGTCGTTGCTCTGTTACTAGGACTGCAGCTCGGCTATACAAAGTACTGTTGTTTCATCTGTGAATAGGACAGCCGTGCCAAAGAATCGCACTATTCTCTACAGAAATGGCCACTCTGTAAAAAGTTAGTTACAGGACAGAAAAATGTGGCATATGAATCACTTGTTGAGCCAACAAAGATATTTTTGCCACCTCTTCACATAAAACTGGGACTCATGAAAAATTTTGTGAAAGCACTGAACAAGGAAGGTGAAGGTTTTCGTTATTTAAGACAGATGTTTCCAAGAATAACTGATGCCAAGGTCAAAGAGGGCATTTTTATTGGCCCCCATATCAGACATGTTATGAGTGACAAGCGGTTTGAAGATCTGTTAGTTGGGACGGAAAAAATTGCCTGGAAAGCCTTAAAAGACGTTGTTGACAATTTTCTGGGCAATTACAGAGCGCCAAACTACATTCAGCTGGTAGACAAACTTTTCAAAGCATAAAGACAATAAAGTGCAACATGTCACTCAAGATTTCATTTCCTCCACTCACACTTCGACTTCTTCCCCGCAAATCTCGGTGCTATCAGTGACGAACACAGTGAAAGGTTTCACCAGGACATTGCTACGATGGAGGAACGATACCAGGGCAACTGGAATCCGTCAATGCTTGATGACTACAGTTGGATACTGCAACGTAATTCTGTTGAATTTAATAGCTTTTGAGAAACATAAACGTGACTAAATATGTTATTGTCAGTAAACATATAAATGTCTATTTCTCAGAGTTCCTACGTGATGCAGTAAAAACAAAACTATAATTTGTGCATATTCAGTAGGTACCTGTCACAATCAGCAAAATCTTTTCAGGAAGCAAGACTTTTCAAAAAAATTGTTGTGCAGTGATATGGAAAGGAATGGAAAAGGTTTATGATATGCAAAGCATTCTGAGAAGAGAAGGTCAGTGATATGGTGAGGATGAGTAGGGACACCAAAAACAGTTCTAGAGTACCAGCCTAGAGTAGCTTCAAGCCATTGTTTTTCCCTATAAGTCTCCCCAGGTCTTTCCAGGCTTACGATAATGGACCCAGTAGGGAGCAATCTAAAGAGGGTTACCTTGTTCCAAGTATTACTCCTCAGCTCATAAGATAAGAATGCACTCATGAGAATGGATCTTTTAAGGTTAAATGGAACCCAGAAAGGCATAACATTCCCAAGAATATTAAGATATAGAGATGTCAAATCGAACTCTACCCAATGTACAATACTGTGTACTCAAGGAAAGTGAAATTTAAGAATCAAAAAGCCCACAAAGGACCTTTGGTGTCACCTTAAAGCCTTATATTTGGTAAAATAAAGTTGAATCAGCACTGTTTGTGCATAACTGGTATTAAAAGGAAGGAGAATTTCTTGCCTTCTGCTTTTCTGATCTTCTCTTTGTCACGCAGGCACACCTGGGGACCATCTTCGGGACTCTTAGGAGGTAAGTAGTTACACCCCGGGAAGAGAGGGGGCACAGATTCTCCCTCTTTGCGTTCACACTCCCTCTGATCTGACACTACTGTTTTCAAATAAACACGTGCTATAACAGAGGTGAACTGAGATGAGGATGAGGGTTCTACATCAGAGAAAGAGAACAGAAGCCCTCCCCGCAAGAAATGCCCACTCATATATAAGAACAACGCAGCTGCACCAGGCATAAAGTTTAAAAATGGCACTGTTTGGATGCAGCAACAGGTCGGGCATCATCCTGCCAGTCAGTCTGCCCCACACCTGTCCTTCAACGGACAGAGCTCGCCAAGGTATCATGCAAAGTCCAGTTTGTGATTGTTTTGTAATGGTCTTTATATAAAAACATTTATATTTTACTTACATAAAAGCCAGATCGAATGTTATTTACCTTGATTCATTTACTTATCTTCCTACAGCCTAAAGTCACAAGGAGCCTGCAGAGCTTCCTCTGTTAGATCCACTGAATGAAAGCTGCAACATGTTACTGGTCTCATACAAAGCTGCACTGCTGCGGCTGTAGGGGAAGGCCAACCACCTGTGGAGAAGACCACTGAACTGGTTTTCAAGGGACTCAACTGTTGTTAATTATACTGTGTAAACCAGCAGAGGCTACGGGACTGGAGGCAGGATGGAATATTGAAAATCCATGCCTTGAGTCTACTGAGCAGGCCTGACTTGTGTCTTGCTGTCTTTGATGGTCCTCTGAATGGCACTGGTGTCTTTTTGATTTGAAATAAAGTGCTTCCCCAGACTCTTGGCTGGTTGTTCTGTTATGCAAGGGATGGTAGATCCAGAAAGTAAGAAGTGGAATTTATCGACCATCCTGCTCTTCTTCAGCACTATGGACCTTGACTTGGTGGGCTTAAAAATTACCCTAGCCCAGGTGATGAGTTTTTCAAGTCATTATAAGATCCAGCTACTCCCTGGGACCGATGCTATTGTGATCGTCAAGTCATCCATAAATGCTCTAACTGGGGGCTGGCGTACACCCACCTTGGTCAGGGAGCCTCTGCATTCCACCTTGGGTGACTTGGCCACCATGTTCATGGCTAGGGCAAAAAGGGTAACAAAGATGGTACAGCCCGTTTATTATTACTTTTTCAAGCCAGTGTCAGCCTGATGTTTGTAACCCAGAAATGACCCTCAGCTTGAGCTTAACATAGTAATTCAGAATTAAATCCTTGATCTTGCTAGGAACAGGGTGGTAGTGTTGTGCAAGCAAGCTCAACCAGTCGTTGTGGAATAGACCCATAGGCATTGGATGGGTCCAACCACAACAAGACTAAGTCTCTTTCATGTGCTTCTCTGATGAGCTGTGTGACTACCCCAGTGTACTCCAAACAACCGTGAAGACACCTTCTGAACTGAGGGGTCAATGTATCTATTTTTGAAGAGAAGCTCTGTCAGTCTTCAGGAGACAATGCTGAGAAACATTTTCCTGTCAACAACCAGCATTGAGATTGACCAAAACTGACTGAGGTTCTTGGAGTTTTCCTCTTTAGGGATCCATACTCTCTCTGAACATATCTGCTGGTCACCAACTCTCCCCCTTTGCTATATCACCTTCAAGATCTTC
The DNA here is from genome assembly GCF_900747795.2 of Erpetoichthys calabaricus. Taxonomy (NCBI): domain Eukaryota; kingdom Metazoa; phylum Chordata; class Cladistia; order Polypteriformes; family Polypteridae; genus Erpetoichthys; species Erpetoichthys calabaricus. The sequence continues at coordinate 181,528,059 of NC_041398.2, forward strand.
CACAGGTGTCACAGGATCTCTGAGCAGCACTTGTGAGCAATGTAAGGTACTCCACTACGGCCTAGGGCAGAAGCTGAGTATGCTGCCTTAATGACCTCCTCAACTTTCTTTAGACTTGGCAGCCTTAGATTGAACTCGGTTGTTGGGGGGTTTGGGGCTGATAATAACATCATTAGGTTCAAGCTCTTCATCCCTCATCAGTTTGCTCAGGGTGTCATGGAGGAAGAGACTGTTGAACACACAAGTCAGCCACTGTGTTTGTCCTCCATCAGTTGTTTGGTAAAGCCAAATGGATTGGCAATGAAAGCTGCCTGCTTCCTGGCTCTCTCATTACCTCTTCTCCTGTGCCACTCACTGTGCTCTACGGAGGGTCACAAGCCTTTTCCTAAGGATGTTTTGTAGGTCTGCCAAGGCTTGAGGGTTCAAAGCTCCTGCTACAGTTGATGTATTCTGGTGGCTCTGCAGTTCATGGTGTAGGTGGATGTGGTTTGGATAATATTTGGTTACATCCATGCCAAACTGCAACCATGTATTGTGGTTGCTGTCTGAAGGCCAGTTAATTGGTTGCTGTTGAACTGTTTCACAATAGATAGATAGATAGATAGATAGATAGATAGATAGATAGATAGATAGATAGATAGATAGATAGATAGATAGATAGATAGATAGATAGATAGATAGATAGATAGATAGATAGATAGATAGATAGATAGATAGATAGATAGATAGATAGATAGGGCGCAAGACAGGAACAAACCCTAGACAGGGTGCCAGTTAATCTCATGGTGAACACACACACACACCCACACACCAAACAAACACTAGGGCCAATTTGTGACACCAGTTCACCTAACCTGCATGTCTTTGGATGATGGGAGGAAACCAGGGCACCCAGAGGAAACCCAACAGGGAGAACATGCAAACTAACATACTTAAACATGTAAATTAAGTATATTATACTATACTTAGTAAGGATAAGTATGGGGGGGCAGTATGTGTCTTCTATCAGCATCATTATTTAACCATAATCATACAGGTTGGTTTGCTGTGGCACTTTTGAAATACTTTTAAATAGTGTGTCTAATACCCAATGCTACTTGAGGCTCTGCTTACTGCTTGAGTATTGGCAGAACATTGATCAAACAAATTAGGTTTGGAAAATGCCACTAGCTTGTACACTGATTCACAACATACAAATAAATAGCCACTCCACCTTATACTTTTGATCAACATAACAGAGACCTCGAAATTTTCATAAGACATACTCAATTACAGTAGAAGCTGTTCAAAATGCATTGTATGCCATGCACCAATTTATTAGAGCCCCACTCTGCCACAGACTAGCACTGTTGCTGTAGTTAGTCAAGAGCATGAAGGTTAGAAGTTTTGAGAGTAAGCAGGTTATAATATGAGGAAATACCCTAATAGTTATTTTTTACATGTAATCATATTATAGCAAATAGCGATCAGCAAAATAGCCAAGCTTCCTCTTATATATTGTTTTGCAAAACTAATGCTAAAATTAGTTTACAATCACAAAGCATAAAACTCACTTCATATAGTTTTGTTACGATTTTTACAGTTTTTTGGGGGATGAAAATCAAGGAATTTTGCCCCTAATATGTTTTTATACTTATGTATTCACCTGTTTTTTTCTGCAGCTTTGTCATGCAGCCCACCAATAAAATCAATACCAATTTTTTTGTCTCTCACTCACGTCACTGATGACTAAGGCACACACTGAATTGTGGTTCAGCCCAATGATTGCCTTGTGTCTTGAACAATAATAAACACTACCACAAAACTCTAAAGGCCTAATGAGGCCTATTACTACACTTTCTCATTGTTAGGCACAACAGGAAGTGCCTCCTAACAACAAATGCCTACTAGTTACAAGACACGGGTAGCCTCACGTTGTTCCCTGCAATGTGAACACGGTTGGAATCATTGTATCAGAAATCACTGTCATTTTCTGCTATCCACCACCACAAAAGTCAGCATCACTGAGTCTAAATCAGGCACTTACACCTCTTTCCTATAAACATCTCCACCCTCTCCCTCAGATCCTCCTAAGTCCTATCAAAAAATACAGTCCACTTTTCTGCCAGACGGGCACACAGCCCCTGCTCAGCCTGTGAAGTGTTGACTGCTAGCTGCTACAATACAGTAAAAGGCACTGAATGATTTATAATGCAATAATGTTTTTTCACATTTTTTTCACTGACATCATACAAATTGTGATTTTCAGGAGGTCTAAAGGGTTAATTAAGAGATTGTAGACATTGCACGTTTCACACCATGAAGTATTTCATTGTGTCTGAGATTCTTGCTCAAGCAGAAGCTTGTATTACGTACCTAATACTGTATTGCTAATGACCATCCTAAAAATTATTTTCACTAACTCCACCACATTTGGAAAAGCTTAATGGCTGAAGATCAACTAAAATTTACCTACAAAAAATAATAATACTTTACCCATAGTGTCAAAGTCAGTCTCAAAGTCTTAAAAAATGGGGAGAAACAGAATTTAGAATAGCTGACAAAACTTCCCCTTTGACAATGAAGGAACAAATATGAAAATTAGACTGAAAGTTTGATAGGCTTTTGCATTTAGACCTTAAATAAAAATATACCAAAAAAAGACACTTCCATACATTGGATGCAATTTGATAAATGTTTTATACCCGTCTTGCAACATACCATACAGATATGGAAATGACATTAGTAAACAAAATCAATGTGAACCTTACTTTAAAGCTTAAAGCTGAAAACTATTTGGAAAAATCAAGGACAATTTAAAGTAACAATCAAAGATAATAATCACATTTTATGGGGTCATCATATATGTAGGATGGCACAATGGTTAGCATTACTGCCTCACTGGAGTCTGTGATTAAATCCTGGCCCAGTCACTGTCCATGTGGAGTTTGCTTGTTCAGTTTGTCACCTTGTGGGTTTTTTCTCAGGTATTCTAGATTTCTTTTCACATATCAATGTTATACAAATTGGTTTAATTTGCCAATTTTAAACTGGCCCTGTATAAATTAGTGTGGATGTATAAATGAATGTTCCTTGCAGTGAAGTGGTGTCACCAACTAGAGGTGGTCTCTGGCTTCACCTGATGATGCTAAGATAAGTTCATGACAATATTGAAAATGTTGCATTATGTTATTTGGGAGAACAGATTGTGATGCCTAATTGCTGAGATTGGAGAAGTATATGGGACTTTTCTTCCATTGCTATGTCCAAAATATAAAACAGCTTATTGGTGGTGATGGTGTATTTTTTTTTGTCTGAAATCAAATTTGGTGGTCTGCATTCCTCATTTCAGGGACTGATAATATTTTATCTATATATTGTATTTTATGACTATGTGAGTGAGATCATTATTGTAAATAATCATTGTGATCCATATTCTGCTAGCTTTCTGCGAACACACTGTACATGCATGGATGAAAACTGTTTATCTCACATTTATGTTTAACTCAAAGAAAAAGGAAGTTGTTGAGTGAAAAATTCATTAATCAATGAGAAAAGGGAAGTTGTTGCAATGAGAGAAAATTCTTCAGATGGCATTGCTATCCTGCCTTGTCGAAGTCAGTTAATCCAATCATTCATTTTGTTCAATTTAATAATGGTATAGACTTCAATATGTGGATTCGAGCCGTGTGTTGTTTTAGGAATATGCATATTCTCTCCAGTTGTGTGCTACTTTTCTTCAGTTAATTTTGTTGACTCCCACATCCCAAAGTTGCCCATTTAAAACTTATTAGCAACTCAAAGTTCTCCAGTCTAAATAAGTCTGTCTACTTGAATGCACTTCCCTAGTGAAGAGTGTGCGTCCCTTCTAGATTTGGAATGTGCCTTCCATTTTATACATTTCAAGAGTTAGCATCTATGTTAGCTTCCATGTTTTGTGTTGTGTATTAGAAAAAGTAGGCTCAGTAATGAACAGATATATTTTTACTCATTTACTTTCATACTCATTTTATCTCATGATGAAATATTTGTACCATGCAGTTTAGTAATATTGCAAAACTAAGTTGATTTCTTTGCTGTGTGTGTAGGCAATAAAAAGCAAAACCTCCACTTGTTTTGAGCAGAATTAATTATTGTAAATCTGTATTTTTTGCAGTTCTAATCTTCTTTTACTGTGTTGCAATTCAGTCAAAACATGTAGGAGCAAGCATAATAGCATTAGGGATTTTTAGTATTATGACTGAGAGTCCTAAAGCACACAAGTCCCAAAAGCATTTCCAAAAATGCCCACTGGAGGGGGAAAATCCCATTAAAAACCCAGGTCATATACAAAAAATGGGCCATGTAAAAGCTATAAAGTAAGAGATTTACTCTTCATAAAATGCTCTTTAATAACAGTGAAACTCAGTGGGTCACAAAGGTAATAGGATTTGCCTTAAACAATAAGCTAATCCATTGCAACCAAAGTTCCAATACAGAAAGCCAAAATTAAATCAAAAAAAGAGCATAAAGTCAAAATCCAAAAATCACAATAAACATAAAAGATCACAGTAACTCATCACTGCTTAGCACTTTCAAGATGAAGTGCCAAGAACTTTGGAAGACCCTCTGGATTCATTGGGTGGTGGGCGGTTCCAGGTGGTGATTGTCAGGTGGCCCCACCTCTTGGGGACCACCCTCAATATACATGGAACATGGCTCAGGCATAAAAAAACCCAAAATAAACAAAAGTAACATTAGCATACCCCAATGACTCAAAACTGAACAAAAAAGACATAAAACAAGACTTTGAACCCCAGCAATAGGAGGAACACTGACTGAGATATAACACTGAGAATCTCAACCCTGCTCTCAAGTCTTATCACTGGTTTCCAGTTAACTTTAAAGATAGTCTTGATGAAGCCAGGTGTATAATATACATCTGGAGACAACCATGAGTGAATTTTGCTTAAAATTGAGTGGGAACGATTAGATGGCTCAGTGAGTGTCACATTTCTAAACCAATCCAATGCCTCATGAAGGCGGTGCTCAAAGTAGGTGCAGTGATTTTGAACTGAACATCAGAGGAGCTTTTGTTTATGATGAACTGTCTACAGTCGAAAAGTCTCCTTAAAAAACCCTATTAGACATTGTAGATGCTATAATGAATGGACCGGCATCTCGATAGAGGTGAAGAACAATATCTTACCCAGCCAGGAGTCCATAATGTAAGGACAGCATGGATGGAGGTACATCCTGGTTGGGATGATGTCTAGTTCTAATCCTAGTTGGGGACAAAGACTAATGGATGGATTGGGGGAGTTTGTCTACCATAAGCAATTCATTCTCCAGTACAATAGGTGGCAGTGCTTCTCTGGCATGGTCCCATATTGGACACCAGCAGGGTTTGTACTAGTGCTGTACAGTAGTGGCCAAAAGTTTTGGCAGTGACACAAATGTTGTATTTTGCAAACTTTGCTGCTTCAGCATTTTCAGATTTTTTTTTTACATGCTTCTATGGAATACTGAACAATTATAAACATTTCATATGTTTGAAAGGCATTTATTGGCAAATATATCAAATTTATGTAAAGAGTCAGTATTTGAAGTGTTGAACCTTCTTCTTCATAACTTCTGCAATTTGCTCTGGCAAACTGGATATCAGCTATATGGGCCAAATCCTGACTGATGGTGATTCATTCTTGCCTTTTTAGTGCTTGGAGTTGATTTTGTGAGCTTCTGCTTGTTTTGAGAATTGACCACCGGTTCTCAATGGGATTAAGATCTCGGGAGTTTCCTGGTCATGGGTCCAAAACTTTCAATGTTAAGATTCCACTTCGTTATCACTTTTGCTTTTTGACATGGTGATCCATCATGTTGGAAAATACACAGATCACCTAATTGCACCTGGATTGTTGGGAGAAGTTGCTCTTGTAGGATGTTTTTGTTTTGACACAATTCTTTATTTATGGCAGTGTTCTTGGGCAGAATTGTGATTGGACCCACTCACTTGATGAGAAGCAACCCAACACATGGATTGTTTCAGGAGGCTTCACTATTGGCATGACACAGGACTCATGGTAACATTCACCTTTTCCTCCTCCGGACAATCAATTTTCCACAGGTCCCACACATTCAGAAGGAGGATTCATCCAAAAAATAACTTGGCACCAGTATTCTGCTCTCCAATGCTTGTACATTTTTCTCTGAAAGAAGTAGCTTCTTTGCTGCCCTCCTTGACACAAGGCCATTGTCCAAAAGTCTTCCCCTCGCTGAGCATGCAGATGCACTCACACCCACCTGCTGCCAATACTGAGCAAGCTCTGCACTGGTGACAACACAATTCTGTAGCTGACTCCTCAGGCGGAGACGGTCCTGTTGCTTGCTGGACACTTTTAGCTGATCATTTTGTGCCAGGGCCAAAATAAGTGAAAATGAGGTTTTGTGATAAAGTTAACTTTTTATGTTAATAAAGTTTTTTGCAATGAATTAATATGCATCTGATCACTCTGCAGAATAATATGAAAAACAACGTGAACTGCCACCACAAAAACTGAAGCTGCAAATATTGCAAAACATAACATTTGTGTCACTGCCAAACGTTTTGGCCACTACTGTAGTTCTGAACAGCTGCCCTGTTGGTGTCCCTGGGTGCGACCAGAGGGTGCTCACAGCAGAAGACCCTTCCTATTTTGGTGCTCAGAACACCCAAATCAACAAATCTGCCAAACAACACCAGTAGATGCACAGATGAGGCTGCACAACATCCACCTTCTCACTGCATGTCTAAATGAACAACTAAAGGAAGTGTTACTGTCTGACAAAATAGCTCAGTGTTTAAACTCGTTGTATATCCATAGACCACAATGCTTATCTAAACTCTGTTTGCTGCTGCTGTCATACAGTGATGGAATAGTTAAAATGACAGATATTGTAGCAAAAAGAGGCACTACTCAAATATGTGGAGCCCAATAGCTATGGTGGTCTACATGTCTGTCTGTCTATCTGCTCTGTCGCAGTACTCATTAAAACATGCAATTTAATTATTAAGCTTCAGTTACCTTGTGCTACTATGATCCTTAATGGATAATAGCAATTTTAGCTTTTTATTTTCTCTCAGCATCAAGTTTTTTGTTCAGTATCTTTTGCTCTCTTCCTGAAACCCCAGCGGTATTTTAAAACACATGGACTGGAGAAACCTGTGTGTGTAGCCTTTGCCTCTATTCACTACACAGTTTTTTGTGCCTAGACGTATATTCTTGTTTAAGAATCACATGTGGCTCCGCGAGACTATTTTACAGCTAATTTATACTTCAGAATAATTCATCTACCTTATAAAGCCATGAATGGTTTTGATCCATGCTGCATTGCTGAGTTTATATTATACAGTATATGCTAGCTTTACAGAAATAGTATGATAGTGTTGTTATAACTCACTGTAACTTAAAATTATATCAAAATGTTTGCATGAATATAAAAATATCATAAAGTGTAAATTAAGTTGAAAAGTTTTATATATGATTGTTGTTGCAAGCGACCATGAAACTTTACGTAAAATAGCATTGCTTTATTGGGTTAAGTGTGGTGGCATACTGCCATTATGACATTAATAATTGAAGAAAGCTAAAAAAGCAAGACATACAATCTGTAACAGCAAGCAGTAGCAGCAGTAGCAGAGTTAACAGCAAGAGTAGCTGACATTCCATTGCCTGTACCAACAAGAACAATTTCAGTTCAAGAATGTAACTCAGAGCCAGACAATGTGGAAATAGGAATGTATGGAAAATATCATCATGCAATTGTACAAAATATCATGCCCTGTTTATAAAAATCTTCAACTGTTTTGTTATTTTAGCTTTTGTGGTTATGCTATTTCAGTGTTACTGGATCAATACATTAACATCCTAGTAAAAAAAAATAAACAATTTTATTATATTTTTGAATTAAAATGCACTAGAGAGTTTGAAATATGACCATAATGTATATGACTACCATGCATACTTAACCATCCATCTATTTTAAAGCCAAATTAATACTCTTCAAGTCACAGGATAGCAAATTTCAAATCTTGCATGAACTACTTTTAATAGCTTAGCATAGCTTAAAATATCATCTGCCTTTAACTTTACTTAATATTTTCACAATTTATAGACTTTATGAAAAGGTGTTGCGCTGCCATAATGTTTTGGCACAGGGCAAGGTAAACTCTTATGACAGTCATCTATAATATGAAACAGTACCACTCTGGATATAAGACAGGCACTTTACATAGCAGAGTGGGAAGTAGTGGTGCAACAGCAAAGTAACAAGCAGGGATCCATGTATAGGAAAGACAGAATAGCACCTTGGCTAAAAACATATACTACTTTCGTAAGACGTCATTCAGAAGATAATACAGTAGATTTAGCAGGTGCATGATACTCTTTTAAAAGAAAAGAATAATGGCTGACAAGAATAATCCTCCTGGCTGAAAGGCAGCAGTACAGGCTCACTAGATGGACAAGCTAAGGCTAAGTTGCTGATTTGAAGGTAACGTCAGGTAGAACTGGTAAAAGGCTAGCCATAAGTCTGCTAGGCTTTGTTTTGGTCGCAATATAAGGAATGGAAAAGAGAGGAGCTGCATGGCTTTTGAGGGATACTGAAGTTATAGCTTTGCAGCAAGATCAGTATAATATAAAGAGAGATCCTGTCTTGAACCTCTGTTGTACAGTAAATAGAAATGATCCAGCATGCTTTGGGTTAGTGCTGCTTTACTGCCTAAAGAAATTAAGGATAGACAACGAAGGACACTTAAGGGTAAAGGTTCCTTATGAGAGAAGCAGAATTATGAAAGACAGTAAGCTGTGAAAGGTGAAGAAGACAGTGCTTTGTGCTACTTATGATTTAAAAATTTTACATTATGTTAATCCTACACTTGTTTGGTTTCCAACTTCAATCCTGGAGAGCTACTGTGGCTCTAAGTTTTCATTCTCTTTTCTTAATTAGTGACCAGTTTTTGCTGCTAATTAACTATTTCTTTTTATTTTAATGGACTATTCTTGTGACTCTGACCGCTGAATTGATCCTTTTTCCTTAAACTTCACCTAAACATAAATTTGATGTGAAGTGAGCCAACAGATGTCCTACTAAGTTGGGGCCTCAAACTCCAACCAACTTCACTTCATTCAGTTTCTTCATTTGAAACCAATTCTCATTGCTAATTAAACCCGTTATTTAATTCCATGGCACTCATTCTGCCATGGCGGACATTTCCAAAACTGTTGATTTTCTTGTTTAAGAGCGCTGTCAAAATATTTTGTGGACCTGAGCAGATAAACATTACTGAGGCCTTCACCTTTCTTTATTTTCAGTTATTGTGTGATTAACGCAGGTTGTTGTTTATGTGTCAGTTCACTTTGTGTCTTAATATTGCTTGGTTGCTAATTAAGGAAAAAAAGAAATAATTAAGGGGCCTGAGTCTTAAGTTGTGCATTAATTACGGCAAAGAGTTAATTAGCAGCAAAATCTGGTCACTAATTAAGAAAAGGGTTACAATGAAAACCTGCAGCCACAGTAGCTCTCCAGGACTGGAGTTGGAGACCCCTGTTTTAAAATATAAACCTGATTGTCTTTGGATTCCTTTGCATCATTGCACCAGTGTGGAGAAGCCAAGCACGTGCCCTCTACGCAGGGTCCTTAAAAAATGCTGTTGTCCAAGGACAGCTCAAAAATCGTGTAGTTGCCCAAAAAATGGCCCTGCACCTGATGTACAAAAGTGACCCACCAGAAACTGGGAAGTGGCGTCAAGAGCGATTGATTAGGTAGATACCATCAAAGAACACTCGAAGATTTGAGAATGACAGAATGGGTATATGCTATCAAACAGCAGGAGAACTCAAATATTTTAGAATGATAAAGTACACATAAAGATGTGAAGAGCAGGGGAGGGTGTTACCAAAGTGAAAAACATGGTAATTAGGAAGAGGAAGAGAGCAGAAAAATAGCCCAAAATACTACATTTTTATTAAAAAATTAGCCCATAAATACAACCTGCAAAATCCATTTTTTTCCTGTGGATTATAATCAAAAATATCCCAACTGAGTGGGAAAACCACAGTCCTGGCAAAACTGCCTCCACTGTTACATCTTCTGCTGTGTTATCCTTCAATTTTAAGATGAAAACAATCTAATCTTTTACTCTTGAAGCTTAAACCCCACAGAATTGGAAATAGTCAACCAGATTTTTTCTGGATCTTCTCTAGGACTGCCATGTCCAACAGTACACACCATATTCAGCATGTGGCTAAATACTGCAAATGTAAATCATATCCTTTTCCTTGTTGCCTTTAATTCTAAATCCTCAGACTCTTGGATGCATAAGTCAGTCTGCTATTGATGTTTTCAAAGTGTTCAACTCAGTGTTTGCTGAGGAGAGATTTGAGATAACTAGGTTGCTCTAGTCTTTCTCTTACAGTGTACTGTACATTCCATCTGAAGGCATTTGATTTTACAATTACACTTTTTTAACTATACATACTGTGGTACATTAGTTAGCACTTGTCCCTCGCAACTACAAAACCCTAAATTTGAATTCACGTTTAGTGTAGAATTTGCATGTTCCACATGTTTCTGCATGACATTTTGTCTACATCCCAAATATCAACTACAGTATCAATCAGCAAGTAAGAAACGGCCTAACATTAATCAGTGTGGATCTTTGTTCGATGGTGTATCCTGCAGTGGACTGATGTTTGATCCAGGGTTAATTCCTGCCTGGTACTGGATATTAGAGTTATAAAGTCTAGTTTCCATGGTCCAAAATTAGATTTATTGGGTTTGGTACATGGACTGATGGATAGATGTGCAGACCCATGATTTATTTAAATACAATTGCATTTTGGTACATATTCAGCCAAATCTGAATTTCTATCTATGTCATTTCATGAAACTAATATCCATACATAAAAAAATTAATTGCTATGAGAAACTGGGAAAAGTATAGTCACATTGGTGTTATGTCTTTAATTTAATGACCCATACAATACAAGTCATCCTAACTCTGCTTGCTTCTGTTGCTACCAGGACGGTTATAAGCTCCCAGTTGTCCTATAATGGTGATGGTGCTGGGAAGGGTGATGCATTTCATATTAGTCAGATATAGAAACAAGGATTTCACTATACTCTCTACTCACAGATTACACTGCTCTATTACTAAAGTTATGATCAATAAATATATTCAGCTTGATGATGCATTTTTACTTGAATGCCTTAAATTACATGAAAGAGGGCTGTGAACCTATCAGCAATTGAAATGAAATCTAGCTTTATAAAACATTGTATTATGCGTTTTAGTCAGCTATATATGGATTTGCACACCTCATGCTGAACCTGGCTGCAGTATAAGGATAAGCTTTCCATGAGGTATCAAATTCATAACCTTTTTGAAATTTAAGATGATGTTAAACAACTGTAGTGTTTCCTCCTCATACAACAGCAAATGGTAAGCATTTACAGTATGACAGAAGGTGTCACTGTTAAAGAGTATTTATCTCTTTGTTTTAAGGAAAATGAAAAACATTCAAGGGGCTTTGAGCATTGCTTACTGCAAATTTCAGATTCAAGTTTCTGGTAGCTGTAAAATCAAAAATATTATTTGGTTAGAGTAAAGCTACTTATAAATGAGAGCTATGCAATTAGTTTTATTTTACCTGCAAAATACAGTGTTCTTTCAATATTTTACAAAGCAAACACCAATATATAATTTAAATATCTTTATTCCTACTTGTGTCCAAGCAAAAGTCTCAAAACATTTAAGGACTAGTGTCCATAAGAGCGACAGAGTCTGTTTTAATTTTAACAAGGAAATATATATGCTGATAAAATCAAATTATTCCATCCATTTTCCAACCCGCTGAATCCGAACACAGGGTCACGGGGGTCTGCGGGAGCCAATCCCAGGGCACGAACCAATCCCAGGCAGGGTGCCAACCCACTGCAGAACACACACAAACACAACACCAAGCCCAATTTAGAATCGCCAGTCCACCTAACCAACATGTCTTTGGACTGTGGGAGGAAACCGGAGCACTCAGAGGAAACCCACGCAGATATGGGGAGAACATGCAAACTCCACGCAGTGAGGACCCAGGAAGCGAACCCAGGTCCCCAGATCTCCCAACTGCGAGGCAGCAGCGCTACCCACTGCGCCACCCCAAATTATTACAGTTTAATTTTTTTCTGCTGATAGAGTAATCCCTCTTTTCAAGGTGATGTGAATTATTTTATTGTTTCTTCCAAAAATTCCCTTTATTAGTACAACTTTTCTGACTACTGTATTTGTATTTTCATTTCAAACTTGCCTCTATTAATGTGTATGTCTCCTAAGGCTAACATAATCTCCTTTTAATGTAGTAACACTAGACTAGATAGCAACCTGACACAGAAAGCACAATCTGTTCCAACTCCCAAGATTTGGACCAACTAGGGGTTCATGGATAAAATATTTCCATTTGTAAAGAGAAAAGCCATGGTCCGAAACACAAATATGTCTCCCACATCCGTACTGCCTTTAATGGGCCTCGTTGTATGACAATGGCTCATTGACACTTCCTTCATGTTCTGTTCTTATCTGTAAGATAACTAATTTTAAATTGTTCGTTTTTACAGTTGGAATTAGTCTTTGCTTTAATTATTCAATGACAATCTAGTACTCTAACCTGGACTGTAACTACCACCATTGATGGACACTCTTTATTCAAGAGCTGTCACACAAGCATGAAGCCTGAGAGCAGCATGTGTTGCATGTGGGTCAGACATATTCATAAGAATTTAAATGTACTCTATAAATGTGAAAATGCTACTACTACTACTACAAATAACACTCACTCTACCACTCTTCTTTACATCTTTCAACCATTTCTGAATATCATGGCTTCTACGGCCAAAACTGTTGCTTGCTGTCACCTTCTTCTCCTTCTTCTTCATTATAATTTCTCCACTTTTCTTTAATTTTTTTTGTATCTTCATTCTTTGAGCAATTTAAAGCAATATAATTATATGTTATGTCAGTCATTTAATATACAGGTACATTACTCATTTAATTTATTGCTCATTTAATAAATATAAATTATTTGGATAGACATATAAGTAACAAGCTGGTTAAGTTTGCCAATGATACTAGGCAAGGTGTATAGACAGATAATCTTGAATCTGTTGAATCATTACAGAGGTACTTAGACAGCATACAGGCTTGGGCGTATTTGCGTCTGATGAAGTTTAATGTAAGTAAATGTAAAGTATTACATGTAGGGAGTAAAAAGGTTTGATTTGAATACACAATGAGAGGTCTGAAAATCGAAAGTACATCTTATGAAATGGATTTAGAAGCTGTAGTGGCCTTGACACTATCAACTGCCAGACAGTGTTTAAAAGCCATTAAGAAGACTAACAAAATGTTATGCTATAAAGAACATTGTGTAGAGTACAAGTCTAAGGTTTATAAGACAATGGTGAGGCCTCATCTGGAGTACTGTGTACAGTTTTGATCACCAAGCTACAAAAAGGACATAGCAGTGCTAGAAAAGGTCCACAAAACAGCAACTAGGATGATTCCAGGGCTACAGGGGACAAATTATGAGGAAAAGTGAAAAGAGTTATGCCTTTTCAGTTTAAGCAAAAGGAGATTAATAGGAGACATGATTAAAGTGTTTTTAAATTATAAAGAGAATTAGTACAGTGGATTGAGACTGTTATTTTAAAATGAGTTCATTAAGAACAAGGGGACACAGTTGGAAGGTTGTTAATGGTAAATTTCACCCAAACATTAGGAAGTTTTTCTTTACACAAAGAACCATAGACACATAGAATAAGCTACCAAGTAGTGTGATAGACAGTAGACTGTAGGACTTTATGGACTTTCAAAACTAGACGATGTTATTTTAAAGAATTACATGTATAGGACTGGCAAGCTTTGTTGAGCTGAATGGTCTGTCTCATCTCAATTGTCATAATGTTCACAAAATATTATGCTTATACTTTTTCTCTTTTAAAATTCTTCCTAAAGCTGTTTCTTTCTAATTTTAATAGTGTAAATATGTTTTATGATGAACGTTGAGATACAGGGACAGTGGAATTTGGGACTAATAAAACGAAAAGCATTTAGGAAGTGGAGTATTGGTAGTGCCGCTGTCTCTCGAAAAGAAGTGTCCTGGGTTTTCCAAGTAGGGAGTTTGTGTGTTCTCTCTGTGTCTGAGTGGTTTTTCTCTTGGTTCTGCAGTTTCCTCACACTGTCCAAAGACATGCTGGTTAGGTAAACTGGTGTTGTTAAGTTGAGTATGTGTGTGTCCAAGTGTGGAAAATCTTCAATTTTTGAACTTCATACTTTTTATATTACATTTTAATTAATTTGATGTAACAAACCAAAATGAACTAAATTTACAGGACCCCACATGTGCATTTTATCTTAAATCTAAAGGTCCATAAAAGGCAGGAAAACAACAACAGAATACCAACACCAGAAGCAATATCAGAGATCAAGAGACTATTGACCGTCAGACTTGGACGTCAGAAAACGCACACTATGAATAACACCAAACGCTAAACCAAGACACTCATGACAACCACCATCCCTTGACATTTCTTATTTTCAGTAAGCTTTTCTAAGACTGTTTTTATCCAGACTTTACTGTATATTTTATATTATATTTTCTTCTATTTGGTATTGTTATCCATTAATAAATATGACATTGCTTTTCCTATTTTGTATACTTTATCTTTTATTAGAAATAATAAATGGGTACCAAATGTGAATTAGATTCTTACTTTCATATTCACAGGGTTTATCAAGGCTATTGATACTGCTACTCAATAATTAGAACATCTATGGTAAAAGCAACACATAGTTTCGTTAGTAAGTAGCATATAACCAAAAGAATTGTGCTTTTATGTGTGTCATGATGACATCCATATGTTTATTAGGCTGCTGATAGTGAATCCCTAGATAGAGAATCTTATGCAGAATATTGTCAGTTGACACCACTCGAGACTTTGTGTGGCTAGGATCTCGAAATGAATGCATGTGTAGCTGTGTCCTATGTGGAATATTACAGAATGAATGGCAATTGGCACCACTTTGGATAGGATCACTAGGTGTATTTGTATGTGTGATTGCCTTCACTACACTATTGGTACGCAGACTTATTTTACTAAACTGGAAGAATCCTAACTAATGTTTTATATTATTTGAAATTGGAAAAAATCAAATTCTCACTTAGAGGATCTGTGCAGAACTTTTTCAAAACCTGGCTGGATCTAATCAATAATATTTTAGAATAAGCTCTTAAAGCACAGAGGAAGTAGATTCTCTCCCCATTTCTTTTACTTCTCTATTTATCTATATCCGCCTATTAAACTCATCAATTTATTTATTTTTACTATTTTTAAGTTTTATTCTGTTGGCCATGCTCTCTTTCTCAGGGGTGGGGGTTGATTTGTTTTCAATCCTATTTTTTTGTTAAAATTATTCTATTTGTATGGAATGATTACAATAAAATCATCCATCCATCCATCCATTTCCCAACCCACTGAATCCGAACACAGGGTCACGGGGGTCTGCTGGAGCCAATCTCAGCCAACACAGGGTACAAGGCAGGAATCAATCCCGGGCAGGGTGCCAACCCACCGCAGGACACACACAAACACACCCACACATCAAGCACACACTAGGGCCAATTTAGAATCACCAATCCACCTAACCTGCATGTCCTTGGACTGTGGGAGGAAATCGGAGCGCCCGGAGGAAACGCACGCAGACACAGGGAGAACATGCAAACTCCACGCAGGGAGGACCTGGGAAGCAAACCCAGGTCTCCTAACTGCGAGGCAGCAGCGCTTCCACTGCGCCACCGTGCTGCCACAATAAAAGCAATAAAATTAAAAAAAAAAAAAAAGTTAATCTTCAAGGGTGTAAGAAGATGAACCCAATAAACATTCCTGGTAAGTCTCACAGACTTTATGATAATATAGTATGATCACCCTGTGATGTACTGTTGCCTTGTCCAATGATTGTTACTTCCTAGCGCCCACTTCATTGTGGGATAGGCTCCAGCTCTGGAAGATGGATGGACGGATAGATCTAGGAGACATAGTATACTCATCATTGTTTTTATCATACATTTGAACAATGTACAGAACTGATCAAGAAGGCTTACAGAATGTTAGATTATATAACACAATTTGTAGATTCAAGTAAAGGGTGGCTATATTTGACTTATACTGTATAACCAACTTGTGAGGTCTCACTAGGAGTAAAGTGTACAGTTTTGCTCATAACAGTTCTAGAGAAAGTCCAGAGAAGAGTGACTAGGCTGATTCTGGGACTTAGAGGTATGAGCTTTGAGGGAAGGCTGAACATTTCAGTTTAGGCAAATGGAGATTAAGAGGTGACATACTGTATGTGACGGTGCAGGTCTCGCTCCTAGCACCCTCTTCCCGTTTGGGAGCCTCTTGAACCCAACACCATCAATAACATAACCGGATGAGCTGACAGATGAGGACAAATCAAACATGGAGCAAGAGAAGGGTGTAAAGTGTGCAAGTACTTTTATTTAAAAAAATCAAAGCTACAGTCAAAAGTACAGTGTTTCAAAGTTAATAAATAAATAATCCATAAAAATGATGAAAATCCAAGTGCTTAAAACCAGGCTAAAAATGTGAATAAAAACCAGCAACATTGTCACTGGGAGAAATGAGGCAAGCACAACTCCTTCCATGTCTCCCCAGCTCACACATGGCTCACTCAACTGGCAAAGACTTCAGCAGCTGCGGTCCTCTCATTCCTGACCCCCGTCTTGGCTGCTACCTTCTCTTTCTTTGTCTCTCTCTCTCTCTATCTCTTTCTCTCTGTAGCCTGCTGGCTCGTGCTCTTTCATTGCCCCAACACCACACTCTTGTTCTCCAAGCCTCTCTTTTGTTTTTTTTTTCTTTCGTTTCTTTCTCCCGCTTTTTCCTGTGCCGTTCCGTACTTATATGGCTCTGTGGGTGCAGCATCTCAATCACACACCACAGGAAGCTGATGAAGCAACTGAGAATGATCACACATGCAGGTATGTCTCGCTCCAAGTACTTCTTCAACTCCCCACAGCAGTGCGAGTGTGCCCACAATGACACAGCCAACGGATATTTTAAAAAAAAAACACCTTTCTTTCAGAGCCGCAGACCCGCTATATCACAACATAATCAAAGTGTTTAAAATTTTCAAAGAAATTAGTACAGGATATCCCAACTGTTAGTTTAAAATAAATTCTTCTACATGAATGCAGTGACACCTTTGAATTCCTATTAAGGGCAAATTTTGAACAAATGCTAGAAAGTCTTTGTTCATGTGAAGAACCATAGACACATGCAATAAATTACTAACTAGTGTGCTAGAGAGTCTGACTTCAAACCTTGATTGAGTGAATAAGACTGGCAACTTGCTGAGTGAATTGTCTTATTTCACCAAAATTGTTCTAATGTTTTAAGAGACAATTTTCTACCCCGCTCCCTACTCTGAACCCTATATCCCTATTGGAGTGTAGGAGTGAACTTGAGTGGATTTCTGACTATTGCTGTGTGTAGGGTTGGTTCTTGCCTTGAACTTAATAATGGCAGAGTAACCCTGGTATCCAATCTCCAAAATTGCATTAAATGTGTTTGAGAATATTACATTACATTATACACAATGGATGTTCAAAGAGTCTTGAGCCTGATCCTGAATTAATGATATTAGAAATAATATAGTACATCTCCCCAATACTGAACCACTTAAACCCTGGTACTCCATTGTAAACAAATTAAATTCTTTCACCAGGATATATTTACCTGATTTATATAAAATAATTTCTCAACGGAGACCCTCCACCTGCGTCTTCATCCCAATACCAACAAGTTTTTTCAAAGAAGTATTGGGTGTACTAATTGATAGTATGTTTGATGTAGTAAACTAAACTAAATTAGACTGTCTTAAGAATTCTGTAGTTAAACCCCTGCTCAAGAAAAATAATCGTGACTCCTCTGCTTTCTAACCTGACTTTCTTAAGTTAAATTCTAGAGAAGGCAGTCATTATGCAGCTTTATGATCACCTCAATAAACATGCTATTCTTGATAAGTTTCAGTCGGGCTTCAGAACAAATCACAGTACAGAAACTGCACTAGTAATTGACTTGTGGGTAAATGCAGACTGAGGCCATTTATCTGTTCTCATCCTCTTAGATCTGACTGCCTCATTTGATACCATTGATCACAATATTCTTAGAAATCGCCTTAGTCAATGGGTGGGCCTCTCTGGCAATGTCTTAAATTGGTTTGAGTCCTACCTGGCAGGTAGAAAATTCTTTGTAAGTTGTAGTAATTTTACTTCAAAGACCCATGATTTTCTATATGGTGTTCCACAAGGCTCTATCCTGGGTCCGCTGCTCTTTTCGATTTACATGCTTCCGTTAGGTCAGATTATCTTGGGGCATAACGTGAGCTACCACAGCTATGCTGATGATACACAACTGTATTTATCAATAGCGCATGACGATCCCGACCCTCTTGATTCACTGACACAATGTCTTACTTGTGTATCTGAATGGATGAGTAGTAATTTTCTCAAACTAAATAAAGAAAAAAATGAAATTTTAGTGATTGGCAATAATGGATATAATGAGGTTATTAGAAATAAACTAGATGCATTAGGATTAAAAGTCACGACAGAGGTAAAGAATTTAGAGGTAATAATTGACTCTAACCTGAATTTTAAATCACATATTAATCAGATTACTAGGACAGTATTTTTCCACTTAAGAAATATAGCAAAAGTTAGACCCCTTATAACATTGCAAGATGCTGAGAAATTAATGCACGCTTTTGTTTTCAGTCGACTAGATTACTGTAACGCACTCCTCTCAGGACTACCCAAAAAAGACATAAATCAATTGCAACTAGTGCAGAATGCAACTGCAAGAATCTTAATTAGGAAAAGAAAATCCGAGCACATCTCTCCAGTTTTGATGTCACTACATTGGTTACCTGTGTCATTTAGAATTGACTTTAAAATCCTGCTTATAGTTTACAAAGCCTTAAATAATCTCACTCCATCTTATATTTCAGAATGTCTTACACTTTACACTCCAAATCATAACCTTAGATCTTCAAATGAGTGTCTGCTTAGAATTCCAAGAGCTAAACTTAAAAGAAGTGGTGAGGCGGCCTTCTTCTGTTATGCACCTAAAATCTGGAATAGCTTGCTAATAGGAATTCGCCAGACTAATACAGTGGAGCACTTTAAAAAACTGCTAAAAACACATTACTTTAACATGGCTTTTTCATAGCTTCATCTTAGTTTAATCCTGATGCTCTGTATATTCAATTAATTATCATTATTATTCATGGTATTCATATTCAAAATCCATACTAACCCCTACTTTCTCTTCTGTTCTTTTTCTGGTTTTCTGGGGTGGCGACCTGCGCCACCACCACCTGATCAAAGCATCCGTGATGTCCCTACATTGATGGATTAAAGGCC
This sequence comes from Erpetoichthys calabaricus, assembly GCF_900747795.2. NCBI lineage: Eukaryota > Metazoa > Chordata > Cladistia > Polypteriformes > Polypteridae > Erpetoichthys > Erpetoichthys calabaricus. The sequence continues at coordinate 181,547,543 of NC_041398.2, forward strand.
AGAAGTCCACATGACCGTCATCATCAAGTTCTTCCATGAGAACCCTGAATACAATGAGGACTGATCATTTATGTTAGGTAGAATGCCTAGAGAGGGCTGGGTGGTCTCGTGGCCTGGAACCCCTGCAGATTTTATTTTTTTCTCCAGCCGAGTTTTTTTGTTTTTTCTGTCCTCCCTGGCCATTGGACCTTACTTTTATTCTATGTTAATTAGTGTTCCCTTATTTTAATTCTTATTTACTTTGTCTTTTTTCTCTTTCTTCATCATGTAAAGCACTTTGAGTGGCATTATTTGTATGAAAATGTGCTATATAAATAAATGTTATTGTTGTTGTTGTTGATCCATTAGGAACTTTGGATAGGCACCATTAAAAAGGACATTTTATTATTCCATGTAATCCCAATGGACATTGTTATATTGTTCAAGAATATTTTTTATGCTACTCAAAATGCTTTCTCTTTCTTCTGCAACAACTGCTCTATCCCTAATTTGATAGCTTTATCATTGGCTAAGTACATTCCATGGAGAAAGCCCTTCAGATTGTGGAAAATGAGAAATGTCTAGAGAAAAGAGTTAGTGTGACAGTTTCACAGAGCAGCCTTTGTGGGTGTGATGGTTGACAATTTTCCTTGTTGTGCCCCTGAATGACTGCTGCAAATGGCCAATGTGTAAATCAGTGTAGCATTTGCTTGGGCAACACTGAGACTCTGTCATGTTTGCCTTTTGTGTGCCAATATAAAGTACAGTCTCTACATCACAGAACATTTTGGGTGTGATCTTTCTAGGAATAGCTTGCACCTTGAATGTCCCAAGTATAACACACAGTTGTTTTAAATGTTGTTTCAACTCTGAGTCATAGTGATGTGTTAAAGTTTCATGGTCAATTATGAAACACTTATATTTCTCTAAGTCTGAAAGTGTTAGCTCAACATTATTCTTGGAACAATGAATGTGGTGATGCTTCATTTCAGGAGTCAACATTCCAGACTTCTTATGTGCACAGAACTTGTTCATCTTTATATATAATACGCTACTGTGGCTGTTCGTTTGTTTGTCCAGGATTTTAAATCACCTGTAGCTCACAAACCGTCTGACCTATTGACCTGAAATTTTTTACACATATACTACGTGACGTCTACTATCCATTTTCGGGGTGGTGATTCACCTCCAAGGTTATTTCTCTTTTAATTTTTATTTTATTTTACTGAAGAATCAACTCTTGGCATGTGGCACATGCGTACAGGCGCCGTTCTCATCCCTAATTGCAACACAAACACTGACTTAATCAGTTTTAACGCGAAAAGATGCTGATGAAAGAAGAGAAGAAGTGGGCCGCTAGGGTGGAGAAAAAAAGAGCTGCTCAGGAGCAGCAAGCAGATCAACCTCTGAGTAAATGAATGCTAAATGTACAGAGAAAGAGTATGAAAACTATGAATGCTCAAGTCAATTGTGTTCACTGCACGTTATTGTGCAGTGCGCCATTACTGGTGTTTAATATTTCATGAAGAATAATTTCAAATGGCCCATAACTAATCCATATAGTGTTTATTATTATCTTACACACCATCACTGTTTAATCCATTGCAATTGACTCTGCAATAGTAACTGTTACTTTTACCTTGTTGTCAAAGGCTGGACAGAGATTGACACATCTTTCAGAGATATTCTTCAGTGGTGGAATTCTGCAGCTGGTTTCATGGCTATGGCACTTTAAGGGGACTGATCCTGCTACAGTTTGACAAGGTGAGAATGAATCACCTAAGGCATATTATTCTCTAGTGTTAGAAAACAATATTTGATTTGTGACTTTCAGCAACCATGTTGACTTGGTTCTAAAACAAAAAATATACACAATAAAGCATACATGCTAAAAACCTGTAATTCACATGTTTTAGTAAACTGGAGATATTTGACTGCTTGTGTTCACTCAAATATAGGGGTGTTTCAGCATTATGTGCTGTGTTTTAGCTGAATGTAATATTGTGCTATTTTCTCGCTGCATTTTATTTGTAATTAGCATACAATATGATTGTATTGTGCTTTTCATATAAAGAACATTTTATAAATATAAATTCAAACAAACTGAATTAGACTAAACTGAATGAGGTTACATGAATTGAACTGAGTGGACCTTCAAAAAGAGGTTGTACATTATAAAACAATATGTCTGACAAGAGGCATGGAAATGACCTGAGCAAATTCAAATTTTGGAAAAAAGCAAAATCCTACCCTAGTTAAAAGTGAACTCCACCTTCTGAGACTGTAGGATGAGGTGCAATATTCCCATGATATAATAAATACAGCTAAGCAAAATGTATAATATGGATGTGTGATGGATGAACAAGTAAGTATTATTAGCAATAAATGTAAGTTTACTTCCAAAAAACAAACATTTAAGTCAATTTTTTTGTCATTTACTTTATCTACTTTAGCATTTGAAAGTGTACTGGCATGCAGTTGTAGACATTTTTTTTTACTTTACCAAAATGCAACCAGTATAAAAAATGAATCATTATAAATACATAGATGATATCTGATTTACTGTTTACAGTCAGGTCCATGAGTATTTAGACAGTGACACAATGTTTATAATATTGGCTCCACCACAATGGATCTGAAATAAAGCAGTCACCCAATGTCCTGGCGTCCCTGGTATACCAGCCCACACAGTGCGTCCTTCCAGGGTTGCTAGGATACCAACCCTTGTGTTGCTGCTGCAGCATCTTCTTGTGCCTATGTCCTGGCACGGCATGGGAATATCTCCACTCCCTAGTGGTCCTTCTTTGCCCATGGCTTCCTGGCCAGGTAAGGGAGCAGGACCCATCCTAGCAGAGACATGAGTGGGTCCCTCACAGACTGCATATTGAGAGTTCACAGTGACAGCTTACAAATGCAAGTTCCACACTTGGGATCAATTTCAGACCTTTTACCTGCTTAATGGTTAACGAAATAATGAGGGACATGCTGAAACCTGGCTATTGAACACCTCGTCAGTCAAATGTCCAAATATTTTTGAGTACCCTTAAAATATGTGGACCATGTACAAATATGTCTGTCATTGCTAAACAGCTCATACAATAGTTTTGGTAAACCCCTTACATTAAAGCTAAAAGACTGCACTTCAACATATAATGATTGCTTTATTTCAGATCCATTGTGGTGGCATACAGAGCCAAAATTATGAAAATTGTGTCACAGTCCAAATACTTATGGACCTGACCACATACGATATATTGTGTACTATATATATATCTATATATATATTTATATATCTATATATCTATATATATATATATATATATATATATATATATATATATATATATATATATATATATATATATACTAGCAAAATACCTGCGCTTCGCAGCGGAGAAGTAGTGTGTTAAAGAGGTTATGTAAACACATATATATATAAACATATATACTTATATATACATATCTACATATACAAATATCTACATATATACATATATATACATATACACATCCACATATATATACATATATCAACATATATATATACACATACATATACACACATACATACATACACACATATATATATATATATACACATACAGACACATATATCTATCTATCTATCTATCTATCTATCTATCTATCTATCTATCTATCTATCTATCTATCTATCTATCTATCTCTCTATCTATCTATCTATCTATCTATCTATCTATCTATAATAATAAAAGGCAAAGCCCTCACTGACTGACTCACTCACTGACTGACTGACTCACTCATCACTAATTGTCCAACTTCCCGTGTAGGTGGAAGGCTGAAATTTGGCAGGCTCATTCCTTACAGCTTACTTACAAAAGTTAGGCAGGTTTCATTTCGAAATTCAAAGCGTAACGGTCATAACTGGAACCTCTTTTTTGGCCATATACAGTAATGGACTGCAACTCACTGGCCGCGGGAGGCGGGGTTGCGGGGGTTGCGTATCGCGTCATCACGCCTCCCACGTAATCACGTGAACTGACTGTGAAGGAGAAAGGACGCCCTTATATGGCGTTCGTTTATAAAACAGCGGACAGGCGACGTCAGCGCAAGAGGCGAAGCCACAGTTTAAAAAGGTTTACTTTTCTTCTTAATAAAAATTTTAAAGCAGTACTTCGCCACTGCGAAGCACAGGTATTTTGATATATATTAAAATATATCGCGTCATCACGCCTCCCACGTAAGCACGTGAACTGACCCGCTGCCGTTTGCAATGCCATATTCGCGAGATACAAGTTTAATGAGAAGACACGAGGTATAAACGACAGTTTGGATCACATTGTAACAGAGTTAATATTGCTGTAGCGAGAAACTTTTAACTGCCGGGTCTTAGCTAACATTAAATAAACCCGTGGGCATCGCAACATCACACAAGAGACCGGCTCACGTGAAGTGACTGAACGCAGCAGGAGTGATCACTTCGATGAATCAAACCTGTTCAAAAAACACATTACACAATTGATAAGGTACAAAAACATAATGAAAAAAAGCACGTTATAAACCGTAACTTTAAATTAAGTTTATAGAAACGCTCCCGCTACCGTTTGCAATACCATATTAGCCCCTGCGAAGCGCAGGGATTTTGCTATATATATTAAACTATTTCAACCATTCTATGATCTGCTTCTCGCAACTGAAAGAGGGGACCGTGGCAGAAGTTAGCCGGCTTGCTGACCAACCACAAGCGTTACCTGGTAGGTAACCACCCATACAATCAGATTGTGAATCAGACTACGAATGCCTGCAATGTAATTACCCCGATCTACATGCTGTCAAATGAACGAACCACACGCCATGGCACAACGTTAGGGGCTTCGTCTCTAGCGCTGACGTCCGAGGTTCAATTCCCGTAAGGTAGTGCAGTGAGTGTGTACGCCTGATGAGCCCACAATTACGGCGAAACACGTGTTGCGTACTATGCATCTTCAAAGCACGGTGTAAACCGTAAGTTTAAATTGAGTTTATAGAAACGCTCCAGCTGCCGTTTGCAATACCATATTCGCGAGATACAAGTTTAATGAGAAGACACGAGGTATAAACGAGACTTTGTAACAGAGTTCAAATTGCTGGAGCGAGAAACTTTTAACTGCCGGGTCATGTTGCGTGTTCTCGGGTAGGTACAACAAAAAATGTATACATTTATGCATGTAATGGGCAAACAAAAAATGTACTATACCCGAAAGCACTGCAGTAGTACTCAATGTATCTTTACTTCTTAAATGTTAATGTTTTACTGTTTAATAATTTATACGCTTCTTATATGTTGTTCAAATTCTTTTATCAAAATACCAGTGACAGCGCACTGCACGATAACGTAGAGTGAATACACATGAGCATTCATGTTATTTATCCTTTTTCTCTGTACGTTTACCATTCGTTTGCTCAGAGGTTGATACGCTTGCTGCTTAATGAGCAGCTCTTCACCCTAGCGTCCCGCTGCTTCTCTTCTTTCGTTGGCATCTTTTCCCGTTAAAACTGATTAAGTTAGTTTTTGTGTTGCGATAACTTAGTATGGTGCGCACAGCTGTGAGTTGATTCTACAATAAAATAAAATAAAGATAAAAAGAGTAATAAAATCATCACCCTGAAAGCGAATAGTACACGTGACGTAGTATATGTGTACCAAATTTCAAGTCAATAGATAAAACAGTTTGTGAGCTACAGGTGATTTAAAATCCTGGACAGACAAACGAATAGCCACGGTAGCGTATTATAGAAGAAAATTTTACTGTTTAATTTATATTTATATGCAATGTGCTTCTTATATATTACTTCATATTCTCATATGATAATGATGTTAATGTTGTTTATATTGATTTCTATGTTATTGTAAGTGCTCTTTATTTGTGGAAAAATAAATTTGGCAATTAATAAACTTATTTTATACATACTACATTTTATTTTTTTCTCTTGCACTCAGTGAGCGAAGCCACTGGGTAATCAGCTATATATATATATATATAGATATGTATATATATGTGTATATATATATGTAGATAGATAGATAGATAGATAGATAGATAGATAGATAGATAGATAGATAGATAGATAGATAGATAGATAGATAGATAGATACTTTATTAATCCCAATGGGAAATTCACAAAGGCGAGTGTTGGCGTGTAAAACTCCATGCCCACGTTGTAAAAGTAAGTGTGTCCAGGGAACGAATCCACATAAAATAAATTAATACGATAAAGTAATAAAGTAATAGCAGTGATCAATAAATAAAAATAGAAATAGAAAAATAAAAGTAAAAAATAAAAGTAGAAAAGTACACATACAGTCATACACGGAGCTGCTGAAAAGGCTGCCACTCTCGGCGGCGCTGGATGTTAATTATGTAGATATGTGTATATATATATATATATGTGTATATATATGTACATATGTAGATATGTATATATATGTAGATATTTAAATATATATGTATATATGTGTCTGTGTATATATATGTGTGTGTGTATGTATGTATGTGTGTATATATGTATGTATATATGTATATGTATGTGTGTATATGTATGTGTATATATATGTTTATGTGTATATATATGTATATATATGTGGAAGTCTATATGTGTATATATATATGTATATATGTCGATATGTAGATATGTATATATGTATATGTATATATATATGTTTGTGTGTGTGTGTATATATATATATACAGTGGACCCTTGACTTACGAACTCAATTCGTTCGCGAGGGCTGGTTGTAACTCAAGTTGGTTGTAAGTCAAGACTATTTTTCCCATAAGAAATAATGGAAATACCCATAATGCGTTCCGAACCTCCCACTGCAACACTTACTTAACCTTTTCATAATAAAAAAAGGGTTGTATAATGTGCATAATTTACCAAAACACCAATAATTTTTCTAATGTACTAACCAAAAAGTAATAAAAAGTGCCTAGCCTACCAGAAACAACAATTTCATACTGTACTCACCATTTAATTTGACATCTTTGGGCTGCAGGAAGGGAGGAGGATGATAATGAAACTGAAGGCTTTTTAAAGGCTTTCTTTAACTTGCGCTCAGGCATTTGCAATCATTGCAATAGCTTCTTTTGCGTTAATTTTAATCTCCTCCTGCCTACAAGTTATTCTGACGAGAATTTTTCTCAGCATTTCCTTGCGATGATACAAGGAACTGTTTCTGAAGTCTTCTGAAATCCCCCCCTCCACCCTCTATGGGAACAACATGCTGAAGTGCGTCCTGAAGCGCTATTGCCGCAACTGTGGAAGCTTGCTTGTCCATTGCCGGGCAGGGATATGACATGCATATCACCCATTTATATCTTTTCTGTTTGCTTTGGCTGAGAGACTCAGCACAGCTTTAAGCCGGCTGTTGCCCCAGCAACAGGTAAACAGTCTTCCATAAGGAGTTTGGACTTTGGCATGTCTTCTATTTTGGGGAGGTCCCAAGAGAGTTTACAAACCTGACATTTTATTGAATGAGTGCCGCATTAATAGGAATGTTTCTGTTTGTTTACAATCGCGCAAGCGGATACACGTGACCGCATTCAGGTCGTAACGCAAGATGTTGGTCGTAAATCAAAATAAAAATTTTGGCCGTAAATCAAGTTGTTCGCATGTCAAGTCGGTCGTATATCAAGGGTCGACTGTATATATATATATATATATATATATATATATATATATATATATATATATATATATATATATATATATATATATATATATATATATATATATATGCCAGCAACACTCATAACAATGACAACACAATTACATTGACAATGATGTTACGTTATTTTTAAAGTGTTTCCTTTTCTTTTTCATAACCTCTTTAACACACTACTTCTCCGCTGCGAAGCGCGGGTATTTTGCTAGTCTCTATCTATCTATCTATCTATCTATCTATCTATCTATCTATCTATCTATCTATCTATCTATATATATATATCTGTATCTATCTATTGTCAGTTCAGCACTCCGGTTGGAATATGACCAAGCCGTGCAAGCTTACTGTTAAGAATGCAACGTATAGTTGTACAGGAGAAAAGCAATCTTGCCTTAAATCAATGGCAACCTTTTGTAGGTCTATGAACTTAATTTAAAGTTTAGGTTTACACGGTGCTCTGTTTCCATAGTACCTGCACTCATGAATATATCTGTATGTGTCAGTCGCTGAAATCCCCGCGCTTGGCACCGGCGAAGTACTGCTTTTAAATTTTTATTATGAACAAAAGAAAACCTTTTTAAATTGAGGTAAAATATACCACTAACAATTTGTTAAGGATCTGTTTTTTTGTGTAGCTGACTTCACACAGCCTCTCCGCTGTTTTATAAACGAACGTCATATAAGGTCTTCCTTTTTCGTTGCTGGGCCAAAGGAAGCAGCCTTTTTATTTAATCCTGTTTTTACTATTGTTCTGTTTGTATACCAGTTTGTCAGTTCAGCACTCCGGTTGTAATATGACCAAGCCGTGCAAGCACACTCTTGAGAATGCAACGTATATTTGTACAGGAGAAAAGCAATCTTGCCTGAAATCAATGGCAACCTTTTGTAGGTCTATGAACTTAATTTAAACTTTAGGTTTACACGGTGCTTTCTTTCCGAAGTACCTGCACTCATGAATATGTCTGTATGCATCAGTCGCTCAAATCCCCGCGATTTGCACAGGCGAAGTTCTGCTTTTAAATTTTTATTAAGAAGAAAAGAAAACCTTTAAAAATTGAGGTAAAATATACCAATAACAGTTTGTTAAGGACGCCTTCACTCGAGTGATCACTTCGAGCTTTAAGCCTGAGAAATCACCCCATAAATGCACACGTTTAATTGCACATCTGTTAATATGTATGCTTACACAGTATTAAAAGACACTCAACAATTACACAGTATTAAAAGACACTCAACAATTAACGTCATTTACCTTTGTTCCCGCGTTTGACTCCTGTTGTAAATCTCTTCCTTGTTTTCACTTCACGTGATTACGTAGGAGTCGTAATACGTGATAACGCGATACGTGACTCCGCCTCCTCCATTAGAGTATATGGACAAAAAACAGGTTCCAGTTATGACCATTACGCGTAGAATTTCGAAATGAAACCTGCCTAACTTTTGTAAGTAAGCTGTAAGGAATGTGCCTGCCAAATTTCAGCCTTCTACCTACACGGGAAGTTGGACAATTAGTGATGAGTGAGTCAGTCAGTCAGTGAGTCAGTCAGTCAGTGAGGGCTTTGCCTTTTATTAGTATAGATATATATATATACAGTATATATATATATAGTCACACATGATCGTCTGAGGTTTCCCTTCACCAGCTCATCTGCAGTAAGCTCTACCAGTTCGGAGCACAAAGGGGCGCGGTTGCTGAAGGTAACATCTCCCTTTTCTCCAACAGCCCTGAGAAACCGCTCATAGAGAGAAATTGCCTCTACTCCCTGTGTACCTCTGCTATAAAAGCAAGGCGCACCTGCCAAGAAGTGTCTCATTCTGGAGAAAACAGACCGATGACTGGAGCTCCTACCTGAACTGAAAATCATTTTGTTTATTCTATTCAGTTGAAAGACTTTGTAAATATTAAAAAGGGTGACCCTTTTGGTGCCCCAACATTTCCTTCATGACCATTGTTGGTCAATGACAATGTTTACAGTGCCCTCCATAATGTGCCCTGAAATGGGGGGACTTTGCTTAAAAAGTGTTGTAATTTTTATATGGTGTGACCAAAATGTATGCAAATAGTCTGCAATGTTCACTTTAATCATGTCTGAACTGTTTGATTTGTAATTTGTAAATTGTGGATATGGGTGGGGTAAATCAAGGAAAAATGCATCTTTGTCCCAAACATTATGGAGGGCACTGTAGATATTGTAAGTGCTCTAAGGGATAAATTGGCACCCCAACTTGGATGAGGGGTGATTCCTGGCCGGGACTGGGGACCATAATGGATGAACACTATATATGGAGGCATAACAAGGCCTGGATGGTGCTTGATTATTACACCAGTCGTGGTGGAAGATTAATGGATGGAATGGGGTAGACTTTCTTTCCTCATTACAATATATGGCATGCCCCCAGTATGGACACCCGCAGGGATCCATGGGATTCGTAGTCCTGAAGGACAACATTGTCAGGATTCTTGGGTGCAGTCAGAGAGAAGAACTCCTGTTTTGTGTGGTTTCCACATGACCAAGAAATACTTCAAGAGCAGCTTCAAGCACAGCTTAACGGTGGTCAAAAAAAGAAAGTCTCAGTTTCGACTGTGAAGAGGAGACTTTGTGCTGCAGGTTTGACAGGGAGAGTGGCAGTGAGAAAGCCATTCCTTAAAGGACAAAATAGGGCCTTGAAACACTGGGTGTGGATTACTGCAGACTGAACAAAGTCTCCTCTTCACAGCAAATACTGAGACTTGGATTTTTCAACCATTGTTAAGCTGTGCTTGAAACTGTTGTGCTGTGAGACATGTATCATGCAAGCTGTTGATCCTCGGACTTGTGTTTTTGACTTGACTTTGGGTCTGCCAGATCTCTTCTTATTTGTTTTCAATTGCCTTTGGATTGTGTAGGACACCATACCCACTGACACATTTTGATATTTTTTTTGCAGTTTCTGTAAATGAAAAGCCTACACTTTTAACGATAATAATGCACTCATTTCATTTGTTAATTGTAGTTTTCTTGCCATTATCACAGGAACTTACAACTTTCTACAGTGTAATATTGTCCAAGTAGTACTTCAGAGGGTGTAGTAACACAAGTTGTTCCAACTCAGCAGAGGGTTTTTAAGTAATCAACAGAAGTTGGGATACCTGTGCAAATTGCTTAAATGTGCAAAGCTTAATTTACTTCAGAACATCTGTAGGTTGTAACCTATTAGTTGTCCCCTGAAGGAGGCCCATTTGCAGTAATCTGATATTTCATTTTTTAAGTTTTTGTCAATTTAAACTTTAAATTTAAACCTCTGGCACTTTACTTCTTACCTTTCAAAATTTTACATCATTATTGCATTTTGAAGAACTGAATTTGAAGAAAAACTGGAAAAGCTAAAAATTTTGACTGATAGTGTATATACAGTATATAAATATTCCAAATATTAAAGCATCACATTTCCAGGTTTATAATATAAAAAGCTTAAACAGCAAATGAAAACTACAACACACGTAATAAGATGTTTTCAAGGTGGATACACATTTAAAAGACTTTTTTATTAATTATGAATTGAAATTAATTTATAATAAAAAACATATAGTGTAAATGCTTAAATATATTCAATACAAAAAACATACAAAGAGCTGGACAATACAATAGAAAATATCTTTTACATAAAAATTCTCCGTCCTTTGGATCAATCAGTCTTGTCTGTTTAATTTTCTGTTATATGATAGTGTGCTATACTGAAATTGTATAAATGAAAACTTTGACTCTATTTAAATATTACAAAAATACTATATGGATTACACATAAATAGCAATGTGTTATATTAATACCTTTGTTGGATAAACAGCAGAATTTGCTTCTGTAAAGTATTTCAATAAATTTACCTTAAAAAGTTATATTTTTACCAAGTAATAAGGAATGATGATACTGCTACAAAGTATTGGTGTAGTCTGTATTTACTATTGTCTCATAAATAAACACCAGTTAAAAGCAGGTAATTTTACAAAAATATATTCATAAACATCTGCAAATAAGATGGGTAGTTACAGATGAGCAAAAAATGTTTGTGTCTCAGAGTGAATGCAATCTTAGAATCATCAACAATAACATACACATATTGGCAATGTCTATTTTTATAATAACTCAGTGATTTATGTCTGCTTTTATAATAACTGAGTAAGTTGTAGAGGTTAGGTTATTGAGGACTAAAGGATCCAAAGCTAGGAAAATACAACTATATTTCTGTAATCAGTTGCAGCATTCAGATTTGTGGAGGACATGTCAAATGTTTCTTTGTATTTAAATAAGTGGCTGTAATTTAATTTTAAAATGCAATGTCATAGAGAACTAATAAACATTATCTGTAATTGGCAATGTAGAACTATATATAACAATGAACTGCATATTAATTAACAAAGAATAGATGAGAAGGAATGGCACTCCAAATCCAAATGTTGTGGAATAAGTTCATGAATCTCCACTGGAGTCAGTTATTTTATGTCTAAAGAAGATACTTTGCATTAATTCTTGCTGTATGTAAATTTAATATTTTCTCAAGCAAGCTGGACTTCTTGATACTTTTTCTGCTGTGGAGTACATTTATTCTTTTTGCACCTGAAAAATAAAATAAAATTAAACTAAATAAAGGCATGTTTTCAAAGTTAAATTAAAAAACACACTTACAGCTCTTTTTCTCAAATAATTTTGAGGTGTATGATATTAATTGTTACCAAGAATTAGAACTAATCTAAACACAAAAATTATACGTGATGCACAATTCAAGTATCAAAAGCAACATTTATTAAGAAAAAGGCATTCTCAGTATTGGCCTGTCATTCTGTTCATCTACTGTACCGTGGACGTATAATACAGCGCTCATAGAATAAAACTGATGCTGTGAGGACCCTGTGTATTTTCACCTCTGAATTCACTACTGTAAGTGTTCTGCAACTTCGCCAAACTCTGCAAAATGCATTGATGCCATAAGAGAAGGAGGAAGTGAGCCAGTTTTGAGTAGACACAATGGTTTTTTAATTGTCCATTAAGGCCAGAGCAGCATCTGCCAACTACGGTTGATCAATTATTATGACCTGAACTGTTAGAAAGCCATGTTAACCAATTTGCTATCATGTCTTCAAACAACAAAAGATGCAAACAGAACAATAGCCACAAACAAAATACCACCACTGGCCCAAACTAGCAATAAGTAAATAGAAAAAATATCATTGCACTCAAAGAGATTCAGTCTTTTTAGACACTGATATGCCATGCCATACAGTGATGGCTTTTGACCAGTTCATTCTATTTTTTGAAGTTGACACTCCTTGCATGTGCACAAGTCAAAACAAACCCTGCAAAATCAGGAAACAATTAAATCCGGTGAATTAATAACAAGAAGAACAGAAAATTAATATTTACAAGGCTTCTATTTCCTTGATGGAAGAAAAATTGTGAAGTATCTGTACAGATAGACTGGAAACAAAAAAGAAAAGATTAAATTTCAAACAATGGTGTGAGACAGTCCTGTGCAATTGCTGCCTGGCATGGCCAATCAGTGGCTGGAGGACAGGAACTGTGTGAGCCCACTGGAATCAACGATATATACTCAACAGCAGTACTTGATTTCTGTACATGCAGAATCAAGCAGTGAAGATAAAACATACAATGAATTGAACAACAAAGTATTTTCATACTATCTCATTATGGTCAGCTAATGTACCCCTCAAATGAAAATACTGCAAGTTTTGTTTTGTTTTTTTTTTTTAACAACATGCAGCAGTGACATGCAGGTGTTCTCTAAAAAATATACACACAAGAATGAAGCTGACTGGGCAGCACAATAAAGCGTGAGGTGGAGTATTAATGCGTGAAAAGTCTGTGCATGTATGATTGGGTAGTAACATCCCCATTCAACATGGCTGCTACAGCTCTGTAATGTCATGCTGGCCTTTCAAAACATCATGGGGCACTGGGAAAAAAATGTGTAACCAGGATGCAAAAAGATATTTTCAAGAAAAATTTCGACCACGGCTCTATGATGTCATGCTTGCCTCACAAAAGTTAAAGGGATAATAAAAAAAAAAATGTGTAAGCAGGATGCATGGTGGATTTTCAGGGAACAAATCATCGATGAACAAGGACACCAATGAGCACAGCAAATTCTCTTTGAGAAAAGCTTTGGCAAATTTCGCTGATCAGCCCTTGAAGGGAGTGTTTGAAATTAATGGCTCTATGGCATCTGACTTTGAGTATGTAGTAAATAGTGCAAACTACATAAGAATTTAAACATTTTCAGAAATGAGAAGAGACTATTCAGTACGTTAAACTTGTTTGATTATTTAGCAGCTAAGGTGTCATGATATTTCAGGCACAATTTAAACTTTAGCTTTAAAAGTCTGCTTTCCACATGAATACCTAATGAGTGCCTTTTCAAGAATTATAAAATTAGGTGAATGAGGCTTAATACAAAGTCCATTTTTAGGTTTGAATCTCACTTATTTATTACCTGCAAAACATGTAAGGGTGGGGATTTAGAGTGCCTCAGGCAAGCACTCTGTAGTCACATTTAGTGTTAGTAGGTGTGACACTTAAAATTAGCAGTGCTGGCTTGTAAATGTGGTCACATCTATTTGGGAATGCCAAATGCATGACACATTACTGTACATCACACTGGTAATAAGTCCATACACATTTTCTCACTCCATGCTTGTGTAACCAGGTTCTAGTTGCATCAGTGACACTCCCAAGAATGGATAGCAACCACCTTAGATGAGTGATCCAAAGGAGGACTTGGTCAGATTGAGTGAATTATTGGGCATCTAACTACGAGGGTGTCTCTCTTCTCCACTGTGGGCTTGTTTCATTTGAGTTATTCTACACTTGTATTTTGTGATGCTACATTGATTTGCATCAATAGCTATTAGCCGAAGAAACTAGCCTGATGGACTGAAGGGTCTTCTCTTGTTTGTCTAATTTCTTATGTTCTTATTTTATTTTTTGTTCAGACTGATACTTACTCAATTATGTTGACCTCTTTTGTAAGTCACTTTGGATAAATGCATGTAATAAATGTAAATGTATAACTATAAATAACCACGTCAAATTTTTCCAAATATCTGTTCCCCTTTTGACAAAAATCATTTCATCTTTCAAAATTTGTAAAAGGCCTAGGTTAACACTAAATGAAATATTCTATTCTGAACATCTTCCCACCTCTATTTATAGTTGCATGCTTCTAAAAAATAGGTTTTACTAACAATGCAAGATTTCCATTGTTAACTGCCTCCAAAATCTTTGATTCCAGAGTACCTAGGTGCTACATGTATGGAATATGCATGTTTTGACCATGTGTCAGTTCTTCTCTAGGTACTCCAATTTTCCCTCCATATCACAAAGACCTATGTGTATGGTGGTGTTCTAAGCTGGGTTAATAGACTGACGTAGGATCTGGTCCTAATTGAATTAAGCAGGTTTGATAATGGATGGATGCTTCATTTATAAAATGTAAAGTACCACTTCTGGTTAACAGAAAGAGCCCAAAAGTTGATAGAAATCTATGTTTTGTACCTAATACTTGCATGCAAAATTTGGTTGACCTAAGTGAAAGCGTACTCAAGTTATCGTGTTTACATACACACGCAGACAGACACACAGACATAATTCCAAAAATGGTATTTTCGGACTCAGGGAGGTCTAAAAGGTCGAAATTCATCAAAATCTTAAAATGGAATTTTTGGACGATTAAAATGTGGATGATTCTTGTATATGAGAAAGTAAAAATCATAAAATATTGCAGGTGGTTGCCAAATTTTTCAGTATACACAAAAACTAAATGTCTCTTAATTCACATACTGTACTGTACGAGTCACTTTCTAAATAGAAAAATCGTCCTAAATGTAAGACAAGTGAAGAAATGAGTGCAATAAGAAAACAGTAAAATACAAAACATTCTCTAATGTTAAGTAGTACTTAGTCCATTTCAGACGTGTAGGAGCTTGATTCTAATCTGGCAGCACTGGACACAAGATATGAAACAGCCCTGCTGAGATTTCACTTATGCATATGCAGGCACTCACATTGACAGAGTCGCCAATTCACCTAACAAGCACATACAACATTTTGGGAAGTTTAATGAAAACTTGAGTGCCCAGATTAAAATCCACACAGACATAGGGATAATGGCCAAACTCTACATAGACAACAGCAAAAGGTGGCATTTAAACTCAGGTCCCTGCAACCATGAGGTGGCAGTGTTAAACACTGCACCAAAATGTCTACTTTTTTAAATAATCCAAATTAATAAGCAAGTTAAAGGAATTTGTACAGTAGTTTTATTACAGAGACAAATAAAAATGATTCTTACCATTTGTAAGTTAGGTAGATGGCAACTGCAAAAGCCAGAAGTAACAAGAGGGTACAGGTCACAGTTAGGATCACATATTCTTTACTCATTGGCATGAAGACCAATTCAGAATGAATACACCTCATGCCTGTGAAGCCAGCATCACACCTAAAAAGCAAGATGTGAATGTTGCATAAGTTGAATTTAGATAAGAAATTTATTATAGCTAAAACCCAAGGTTCAAAGTATGAATATCAAGCATATTGTAAACATGTTCATAAAATTTACTACCATGTGTTATATATCAGTCAACTCAAATTTATTAGGTGATTTAAGGCCTCATTATAGAGCTTGTATTAGCCACTTACTTATTTCTATGTGACAGAAACAAAGACTTTGTGTCTTTTCTATCACTACTGTATGTACACTATGGGTTGCACCTATTCTAAAGTGTCACTTGTCCTTTATAAGCTTTATTAAGAGCATACAAAGTGTTTGCTAACATCTTGTTATATACCAGTAACTGACTTATAAGTGTACCAAGGTACCTCCTATTATAAAGTGTTAACCATTACTTGTAACTCTTATAAAATGAGGCTTCATACATCTATTAATATACACTATATACTTTGGTCATACATTTTAATAGGGGCCAGCATGTCAGATGCTCAAAGTGAAGTTGCAGATTGCCATTTCTTACAGTAATGTTTGCATAAAATGTAACAGTTTTATTTGAACAAGCCTGAAATTAATGCCATGACAGACTGAAACAAAACAAAATAGAGAACGATTTGGTTAATTGCTCTCAAATGGGACAACATGGCACCATCCAATTTCTTATGCATCTAGGTGTTTTCTGAAGTGACTTATTAGGTTTTAAAGTTGTGTCATCGAAAGGCAGCCACATATACAAAGCAGGATCTAACCTTCGATTGGATGATACATCCACACTCTGTCAGTAATACTGGACCAATTTAGAGTTGCTAAATAATACACATCTTTTGGAAAAGAAAATAAACCAATTTATCCAACCAAAGTTTACAGACACACTAGGAGAACATTTAAATTAAAAACAGAATAGAAGTTCAATCCAAAGATGTGTGGAAGCACTGTGAAAAAACAAACCTAAAAAAACTATGCCTATCCATAGAATTATAAAATGGATAGTAGAAATTTTATATATACAGTATATAACGAACAAAATGAGGCACCATGGTGGTTAGTGCTATCATCTCACAGTTCCAAGATACTGGGTTGGAATCTTCGCATCCAGGGTTTAAATCCCAGGCTGGTCACTTTCAGTTTGAGTTTGTGTTGCGATTTTCTCCCTGCTCTCTGGTCCCCCCATATCCCATGCTAGGCTAACAGCAATGCTAAAGTTGCCTGGCATATGGGTTAAATTAAGGGGAATGTGCACTGAGATGGACTGGCACCACAACCATGTTGGTTCTTGCCCTGTGTTTCATGCCATTGTGATAGACACTGAGACTAAATTAAACTTGATCAGGATAAGGATGAATACAATTACCAATATAAAAGGAGTCACTTATTTTAGTTGGGGTTACTTTGGTAATAAGACAGGTGTGAGAAATGGAAAAGTGGGTATGAAGATGCATAAATGGTTAGTGTATTTCACTTACAATGAAATCACATTTAGTAATTATTTTTTACTTACATATCAATTTTAATTTATGGATTTTAGGAAAACAATTAAATGGTATTGTTAATAATAAGACACTGACTATTTCAATGCATTATGCTATCCATCATCCATTCTTTCAAGCTGTTAGCCAAATTAATCCAAAACTGGGTGTAGGTGGGAAGAAGACTAATCCAGCAGTATCTGGCACAAGGCTGGAAGAAACCCAAGATGTGGTGGCAGTCCATCATAAGACACACTCATGAATTGACCTCACCCTCTTATACCTGAGCAATCTAGAATCACCAACTTAACATGCATGACTGTGGCATGTGGGAGAACCATTTTAAAACATTTCATGTGGTTTAGTTCACAAACTGTAGCCTGCCCACACTAACCGAGAGCATTTTGCATTTCCCTTGACATGGTGTAATGAGGATGTTTACTCATCAAAGAGTGAGTCTTATAAAGCAGTCACAACTACTGAAATTCCTAGACCTTAAGGGACAATTAATTCCAAACCACATACATGTGCTGTTCTAATAATCATTAAAATGAATAATTTATCACTCTGAATCATTGATTACATGTATTTTCTACTGTTCTATGCCAGTTTTGAATTTATATGTAAATGAATTTTGAGGTTACATTTGTTGTGGATTGAATTCCTGTAAGCATTCTGGAAAAAACTCAAGAACACTAAGCGAAAGGAAATTTTCCTTTTGGCATTTAATGAAACAGTGATTTATTTTTTGGTAGTTCTTTTTTGTATCAAAGGAATGACAACATAGTGAATACAAACTTTTAATACATTTCTAAGCTTAAGTTGATATATTCTTGTTTGCCATGATAGTTATTGGGAAACTGGCAGCTTTGACCTTCTCCATATACTATATACATAGGATAAATGACCCAAGACTGTGTTAGCCACATTTTGGGTTGGATGATTAGCTTCCATTTTCAATTATCAATATTAAAGCATTGTTTTATAGTCCAAAGTATTATTACTATTAATCTGTGCATAATGTAACTTCAAAAAAAAGTATAGGCAGCAGTTTAAGGCAAAAAAATAGTAATTAGGAAGAAAATATACCATTTTTTGGGAGACAAGTTAATAAAATGAATATATACTTAGTTTTCTATTTGAACTTTTACAAAGGGTCTAATTAGAAAAGCTTTGTAATGCCTTTGGCAATCATGGAATACGTCACTGGGCTGTCTGAGGCTTTGAATGACGCCTGCTGCTTCATTATGCATTACAACACGTTATAAAAGCGGTGTAGGGGCATGCCCAGCTGTAGGAGTTGGATCTAGAAACTACCAGAGGCAATATTTAGAGGAAAGACATTTTTTTGCAGGACAGTGCATGCTTTAAAAAAAGAAAACCATGAAACCGGCAAAATATATATATATATATATATATATATATATAATATATAATATATATATATATATGTATTAATATTGGTGTGGCTTACATAGGAATATAGACACAGGAAGGATTAGACAAGAAGCCAAATGCTGCACCTACTAACATACAGCATACTAATAAAAGGCAAGTAGGAACAATATATACTAAAAAGGAAAATGATTTTCTCTTACTTGCAGTGATGTTCTCTAATGTCAGGAAAAAACATGCAATCACCATGAAAGCAGTAGTTTTCCATTTCAGGCCCACATTTTTCTATTCTAACTTCTTCCACCCGAGGTTTTATTGCTGAGAATGAAGTGAATGACGAACCTGAAATATACCACAATTTCATGACACTGAAACCATTACCATCAAAAGGCCATGATGCTTGGGAATATAATATACAGTTAAGTGAAGGTGACAAATGCTTTGTCTCTTTCACAATTACATTTAACCAAGAACTGGATGTCATTAATGACTAATTACTTCCTTCATTTTTATGACAATCATGTACCTGTTGGTAAGCATTCCTGCCCCGGGATACAAGATGGAGAAGGTGTTGTACCTTGAACACTTTTCACCATGTGTACACCTTTAAAAAGGAAAAAACAAAAATAACTTGTATTGCATAAAAAGTCACTAAACTAGTTGTGTGAAAAAAAAAATCAAATGATATTGTTACAAGTTCACATCATGTCCTATATCTGGCTTTATGTGGAGCTTTTCCTATTTTATTTCCCAAGCTGGGACACTTACCCTTAGAATATTTTTTTTCTGCATTATGCTTGAAGTAAGAATCTGTGATTTGGTGCTCTTCACCAGGGTCGTTTCCAAAGTTAGGGGTCACCCAGTGCCGGATTAACCAATAGGCACATGTAGCATATGCTATGAGCCCCGCAATTTCAGGGGGCCCCCAAATGGTGGACCCAATATTTAATGAAAAAGTGTAGCATTGAAAAACTGGTCTTTAAAAATATTATCTTTACGTTTTTAAACTGTAAATTTCTTACACAACAAAACTTTAGGGGCCCAACACATAAAATTTACATAAATATTATAAGATTCTTATTATAATCGAGAGTAAAATAATTATTTAGTCAGGTTTGAACTGTTCAGAATCTAAACTTCAGATGATGCAGACCAAAAGGGCCCCCAAATTTGAAATGTGCTACGGGCCCCCAAAGCTCTTAATCCGGCCCTGGAGTCACCTCTAGTGACCTTATCATGCTCCGCACCTTTTCTGCTTTGTCGCCTAATTTTAAAGGTGTCACACACGTGCACATGGGAAGCAGCTAAAAGGACCAAATGAAGGTAATTTTACGCCAGGCCAGGGGGCAGTAGGGTGAGTTAACTCTTTCTCTGTTATCCCTGCAGACCAAACACAGGAAATTCTGCCTGATTCTGGTCACAATGACTTCACTTCCAGGTCCAGCTTTGAAGATGTCACTTCCAGTTCCAGCCACCCTGACATCATTTCCAGTTCCGGCCACCCTGACATCACTTCAGGTTCCCTGCCTTAAAACCCAGACTACTTCCTATGTTTCCTCAGTTCTATGGTGGACTCAATCCTGTAGACATCTGTGCAACCTATTTTGCCTTTTGCAGCCAAGGTTCAAGTACACAGGTGGCTGCCCCAAACCTTTTTTCTGTGTGTCAAGGCTATTTATTGCACAAAGGTCAAGTATTCAAATATGGCCTACAGCAAAGAATCAGTGTAAGAGTGTATGACCCTAATGACTTTAAGAGTACACTGGGCAGCCTTGATCATATTTCCACCTGGGATTAATGCTGGGAATCAACACTCATCGTGCTTTTTAACTTGGGCTCCCTATGAACATGCATATAAGTTTAGAATTATGTCAGAATGAGCACTAACTCAATAGAAGGGCTCAGTGCATGTACAGTAACTGGTATTACCTGGAAAAAATAAATAGAAAGTACACCCGCCAAAATTCCAATTTAGAAGAAATAGCTATCCACTTCATTAGCCCTCTGTCTCTTTTTTGTAAAGGCATGAATATTAACAAAGTTGATCTGAATTGAATTTGAATAATTTTTTGTAGGGTTACTGAGCATGATATTTATGCTTCAAAGATTTCATATTGTAAAAAAAAATATATAGAAATTGTTTTTGTTGTAATGAAAATGCATGTTAGCAAAAATGTTTGCTTATCTTGGCACAAAGACTGCATTGATCCCAATATTATTGCTAAGAGATGCAAAAATGTTGATCTTGAGTTACACTCTGACATTATGGAGAAAAAATGTTCCTTTCAAGGAAGCGAGGATAGAATGATTTTTAATACCTGGACAAGTACTCTGAAATAGGTGCTGATTTTTATAATCTGTTCTCTTCTGAAATTATGGGGAGGTCCAAAGGGTCTTCATTTTTGTTGTCAACAGACAGGTAGGGTGGTGCAGAAGCATTTTTCACTACTGTAATAACAATTTTCACTAATTTTCACTAAGTTTAATCTAAGTAAATCTTACAAAATTTCACTTAAACATTTTTATTCTGGATTTGTTTCTGTTTTGCATGTTACCGAACTTGCATTGCAACCCTTAAGTTTCACCTTTAACAGGAAAGATCAGCATGTTCCCTACAAGTAAGGGGTAAACATCTACCTTAAAGCAGGAACCTTAATTAAAGTTTGACGGAGTAGTTGGTGCAGCAGTCTTGTGGACATTTTACAAGGCTGCGGTGGTAAGCAGGCAGTAAATCTTTCAACAATTTTTTTTTGATTTAACAACCAATCTTCATCATTGCTTACGGTCACTACCATGACTGAGATTACAGGTACAAGTAGATGAAATGAAATTAATCTGCTGATTTTCTGGTTGTACTCTCCATTTGGTTAAAGAGCACAGCAATATTAGTGGACCAAGATGAAGAACTGCTGGTTCACCAGATTGAGAGGATCCAGTTGACATAATTTGGACACTAAGTTGGGATGCCTCTGGTACCTCCTATGGAGAAGTGTGCAAGGCCCATTTATATAATGGAGGTGGAGGTGTTGTATCTCTCAAATGGCCTAGAAGCAACTGCAAATTAACCTGGAGATGCTGCAAAACTTTGCTGAGACTAGTGTGGCTTTTATATTCAAAGGAGCGTGTTGCAACTGTAACCCCCACTACAATAATTGAACACAAGTTATTTTTTAAGCTTGCTAAGCAGAGATCAATGAACACATTAAAAGTAAAATGGAAAGCACAGTAAATCAGCATGAAAAGAACATTTTTAATTAAAGCCAAAATGTTAAAGGTGGAATATTCAAAAAGTTATTGTGCAGTGTTATAATAATCATCGCAATAGGGATACTGATCAGGAAATATTTCAGTTGCAGGGACAGGTATAATCTTTCTGCATGAAGAAGTGGCCTTAAGGGTATAATGCAGATGATAAATGACAATTTAAGAAGTCCTTCTATCACATTTTATATGCACAATGGAAGCCTTGGCACCATTTCTTTACATAATATTTTGGAAACAAGAAAGCAAGTAATAACACAAAGAAACAACGCCCAGGAACTCATTAGAATAGGAAATACCAATATGATTAATTACAGGTAAAATGAATGGGTGAAACAAAATATAACAAAATAGCCGCCCTGGCATTTATACAATGAAGCTATTCAAAGTCTGTGTTGCTCATTTTCTGTTTTCATTTTCTTCTTTCTTTACTGAAAATTTTATATACAATATGTAATAAACAATTATTAAAATAATTCAGCACAGTGGTTGGCTTCCTAAATTAGCTACCCCAGAAAGGCATGAGAATTTCAGTAAATGTGCCACAGTGTACAAGTGGGTATATTAGGATTACTTAGGGTGGATGCAGATCAGGTTTATAGTGTAAACACAAATTTTCATTAATGCACTAGCCTTGTCATCCATTCATTCTTCTTTTAATCCTGCCTAATCTGCCATAATACTTCAGAGACTACATTATGCCAACATAAGACACAAGTAAGGAATCAACACCGAATGGGGTAGCAGGCAATTGCATGTCACACTCGCATGTCTTTAGCCATACTCCCTCCTACTGAGTCAATTCAGAGACAGCAACTAATCTGACATTTGTGAGAAAACCACGGCAGACAGAGAGAACTTGTAAACCCACAATCAATGGCCAGAGAGCACTAATACTAGTTTTAGAAATATCCTGAAATGTTGCCTTTAATTACTTGGCTTTGATTTATGAAAGGTTTGCCTAAATTTAATCCTTAAATTGTTACAAGGCATCCTTCTAATTTAATTATTATTAATGTGCAACAACTGAGAATAAAAGAAAAATTTTCACCATCTTAGAAACCTTCAAATTCAATATCCATTCATCCTTCTATCTAATCTGCTTAATCCAATTCAGGGCTGCAGGGCTGGAACCTGTCCTGGCAGCACTGGTAGCACAGGATAGGAACCAGTCTTAAATAAAATCCATCATCTCTATATTGTCAAAGTATACTATAATCTAAACATTAATAGTGAGACACTTGACAGAATTCTGTTTTTCAAAATTTTATTTTTTCAACAGATAATCAAGAAAAGTATTTGGTTCCACATTGTGTCATGCAAATCTGGCATATAAACTTGTGACCCAAGCAGGTGGTGGCACCTAAGCAAGCATGCTTCTCAACTGAATACCTTGAGTAGCTCGAAGCTATTGTGCTGGCAACCTGTACAAAGAAAACAATTGAAAACCGAAGTGAAAAATGCAATAAAGTTCAGGACTCATTATCAGGACTCCACCAAGCTCTAACTGGAACTGATGAGTAAAACTGCCTGTAATATTTGATATAGCCCTCTTGTTGTCTTTAAACATACAGTTTGAAGCAGACTTTTCTAAATCTGGAAACTTTATACGTATGTGGATTCTGAAAAATTGCTGTAAATTCTACAGTAATAATAACAAAAATAATAGCCCTTTCTGGTCTGTCTCACTCTCAGCCCATTATCAAACAGATCAAACAACACACAAAATGGATATAAAGTCAAAAACCAACACCAACAATACACCCTATCACATTTCTTTTATATTGACGACATATAATATAGATATATGCAGGAGAAAACTAATGATTACAACAGGTACTAGAAATAATCAAAACATATTCACAAGACATGCACATGGAATTTACAAAGGACAAATGTAAAATAATGAATGTAGAAAAGAAATCCTTAGAGAAGTTGGGCATACCCCTGAAAAAGGCAATGGAATTGGGGCCATGGCAGATGGTGAACTCTACAAATACCTGAAGCTGCAATAGGACAAACTTATGCAGAACAAAAAATTAAATATATTTTTACAAAAATATGCATCGCATCATAATTGAAGCCATCAATACATATATCATACCAATACGCCCATATCTCTTCTTAGTTATACATTGGTCACAAAAAGATCTACAACAGTTCCAAAGGAAAGCATCAACACTACTCACAAAACACAAACATCACCATCCTAAAGCGGCCACAGAATGACAGGAAAGGGTCTCATAGATATAATTAATTAAAACAACACATGGATTAATAATTTAAGAAAATTCTTCCACACAAAACAGATACATCAACACTACACAAACCAATAATTCATACAGACACAAACTACACATCACAGAGGACATAACAAACACACAACTTAAAACACAAGCTTGGACCCAGAAGATTCACATGACCTTGTGTACATAAGATTGCACCAAAAAGCTGGCTAAGCTGTGGTAATGTTTTTGGTAAGACACAAGGGTATGTGCCAGCCATACAAGCAAAAGTTACAAACATGAGAAACTACAGAAAATACATTATTAAGGGAGCTAATATTTCAGACAGCATATACAGAACTGCCACAAGGAAGAAAAAACAATCAAGCACATCACATCAGGTTGTAAACTACTGGCAGACAGACTACATGCACAGACACAATCAGATGGCAAACATCAAGAACTGGCACTAAAGTACAAACTAGTAGACACACATACACACCATATTATAAGAACACCCCCACCGCAGCATGTGAAAATGCCACACATAAACTATACTGGGACATAACTATACTGACATCACCATAACAGAACAGACATAACACTGGTAGACAAACAAAATAAAAATACATATATTATTAACATTGCCTTATGAAACTCAACTTACCGAACACACACACAAATAAAATGCAGAATTACGCAGAACTAAAGAAATACACCTGCTTATATAGAATGGACAATGTCATCATTGCGCCAATAAGAACATTAGAACAATCCAGAAGAGAACATGCCATTCACCCCAACATAATTCGCTGTTCCTATCCAATTAATTCTTCTAAAATAAGTCGAGTTTTGAAAATTCTTAAAGTTTAGGCATCTACTGTACATGTCCTGCATTATATATAAAACGTTTTTAAACCTGTTGCACTGCTCCTCAACTATCACCACACTTAAAAGCTTATTCCAGACTATCTCCTTAGACAAGTCACATCTGCTCAAAATTTGCCTTACCAAAGGTAAACTTAACAGTTTTAATCTTATCACCCACACTCTTCCAAAACACTAGGAACTGTATTATATTATGGTCAATTGACCCTAGTGGTTCAATCACACTTTCAGTTCTATCCTGACTATTACAAAATACTACATCTAGATAGGTTTCACCCCATGTTGGTGCTTTAAAATACTGTGTTAAAAAACAGTCACTAATTACTTCTAAAAACTCCTGCTCTTGTGGTCCGCTATTTGCAAGGTTAACCCAGTTAATATTTGGGTACCCCCATGACTGTAATATTCCCCTGTAAACTTCCATCCATCCATTTTCCAACCCGCTGAATCCGAACACAGGGTCACGGGGGTCTGCTGGAGCCAATCCCAGCCAACACAGGGCACAAGGCAGGAAACAATCCTGGGCAGGGTGCCAACCCACCGCAGCCCTGTAAACTTTCTTTTTTTAAATTATCAAAAAGATGTGCATTGAAATTATTGTTTTCATTGGGCATTCTATAACACACTCCTAAAATAAAGCCTCTTTCTGTAATGCTTTCCAGATGAAGCCACATGTCCTCGCTAAGTTGGGGTTCATTGTTGAACTGAATAAGACTAGCACTTAAATTCCATTTTGACATAAACAACAACCCCACCTCCTTTTCTGTTCTTCTATATATCCTATAAAATGTGTACTCCTCTATGTGTTACTCATCCCCATCTTTGCTATTTAACCATATTTCTGTTACTGCTTGCACATGGCACAGGCAGAACTTCAGAGAAGACTATCTTGTCAGTTTTGCTTCTCAGCATGGCACCTAACTCTTTAAACTTGAAAGAACTTACAGATTACCCTCATGTATGTCATTTTTTCCAACATTTGTTCCAATATGGACAATGAAAATTGGATCCTCCACCACTCTGGCAAAGAACCTATCAACCCTTCAGGGGTGGTCTCCCACCTGTGCAAACAGAAAACAACACACCATGTGCAACACTGTTTCTGGAGCATTCCTGTGCTTCAGTTCCCCTAATGATTGAGTCCCCAACTATCACAACCTCTCTCATTCTGGGAACTAGTTTTAAGGTGGCCCATTTGGACACCCCATGCCTGCCTACTAACTAAGATTCTTCAAAGACACTGTCAAGCATCACAAGGAACTGAAAACAGTTTGACACTTCCAATTCTGGGGTTGATGCCCCAAAACAGTGTGCACTCTTCACCTTGTACGTTGTGACCATTACCCACCTATTTCTAACTGTCTGGTCTAGGATCTCCTTCCGTGCCACCTCTCTAAAGGACACCTGGGCCAGGTCTGCCAATTCTCAACCACAACACAGGCCAGCCAACTTCTCCCCTATTTCAGTGACCCTGAGCTTGACCTGCTGGATCAGCTGGCATTTCCTGCAGATGTAGTCTTCATAGAAGACTGGCTCCTGCAAGCCATCCTCTAGAATGTCCAACATCCAACAGGACTTGAATTGCATTGGCCTCATTATTAAAATTTGCATTAAGATTACGAAAACTCCCTTAACTTTTTTGTTTATTAAAATTAAATGATCTAGCTTAAATGGCGAAACTAAAAAAATTAAGTCAAAGGAATTAGATTAAAGAACTGCTACAGTTATTTTACACCTTCTGGTCCTCTTAAGCTCCTGTAATATTCTACCCCTTGACTGCCTGCTGATTTTTCTTTCTATGAGGTTAACTTTACTGTACTTTTCTTTGTCTGTTCTTCTAACTTTGTGCTCCCTTTATTCCTTAAAAGCTCTCCACTCGCACCTTTTGTTTTCTTTCATATTAATGAACCCTTACCCTGTCACCCTCTTAACTGCTCTACTTTCCTGACCACTAAAAACTGTTCAGTCTAGAAAAACTTGTTTACTGAATATACACTCTTAATTTCTTACTGTCTTGTCTGCCCCTACAGGCTCTATAAAACTAGCCACATTTCTACATGGCACTGAGCTAGTCTCTTTCTCGCTTTGAGGTCAGTTGCTGCCTTTTTTTCTCTGATAGTTTGAATACAAATATCAAGTACAAGTAACAAGTAACTTTTTTATACCCTGTCCCCAACCCAAACAGCTGCTTTTGCTCCTGTGTGGGCAAAAGCAAAGCAAAAAACCCTTCTAAAAGGATAAATAAAAACTTTAAAAATCCTGCACAGCTCCTTAGTGGTAACCAAAACACAAACTTTTTAGGTGCAAAATGTATATTTAATTAATTCTCACACCACAAAAAAGATGACATTAGCATGTCTCAGTCTCAGCACGTAAGTACTTTAGTCTCTGAAGTTGACCAATTCATTGTTGCATCCACCACTGGTGTCATCCCACATATACTACACAAAAGTCTACAGATATTACACATGAATCAATACACATATATAAAACAGCAGAAAGCAGCCATTTTAAAGAAATGTCGCACAGTCAGTAAATTCAAACACAATCTGCTAAAATATATACACATATATACACCACAGAAAACTGCCCTATATGCCTGATATAGGCAGTGGCAACTGGACTATCCCAGAGAAAATTGTGAATAATAATAATAATAACAAAGATGAAGGTCTGAAAGTTCCGGAAGATAAAGAAGGAGAGTGTGAGAAAAACATTTGCAGAAATGTTGGTAAGAAGAGCATATGAGGATTCAGAAGCATCAGCTATAAGTGGGAAGAGGGAAATGATGAAGAATATCTGGATGAAAGCAACAGAGGAAGTCTGACTGAAAAATGGACCGCTGAGACAGAAGAGAACAATGGTAAAGGTGAGATGGCAATTGAGGAAAAAAGGGGAAATGTTATAAGGAGTTTCACAAAACAAAAGCAGAACATGACACAATTATCTATAAAGAAGCAAACCAAAATTATAGAAATGAAAAGCAGTTGGGGCTACATAGTCAGGTCAGGTAGGTTGGGTAGCATGCACTGGTTCATCGTGTTGCCGCACCAACCACACAACAAAACAGATTGGGATCCTGTTTGGTAACCCCCCAGGCAGACATACACTCCAGCTCCACCATCCAGAAATGACCATCTTTCTGCCGCATACAGGTATTACATGGACGACCCCTTGGCCTGGTCCAGCAACTCGGGTCCTCAACAATGAGGATCCTGTGAGCCGGATCACACTCGGGGAATTGTTCCACATGTACCCTCACAATGCAGGTAAGATGCCTCATTTGGGACTTTGTGAGCAACCGCTCATTTGACACAAAGTCAAACCAGCGGTACCCAAGGATTCTCCAAAGAGACACAGTACCGAAAGAGTCCAGTCTTTGCCCCAGGTCATAGCGTTCATGTCTTGCAACCATATAGCAAGACAGGAAGTACTAGGACTCTAACGACTTGGACCTTAGTCCTTTCGCAGAGATATTGGGAGTGACACACACCTCTTTCCAGTGACCCCATGACCCCCCCATGTTCTCCAAATCCATCTACTAACTTCAAAGGAAGAGTCACCAGAGACATGAATGTCACTGCCGAGGTAAGTAAACCTCTTGACAAGGTCGACACAGGAAGCTAATAATCTGTCATATGCAAGTAAGTTGAAGAATGAGGAAGGAAAGACAAATTTGTTCAAGATTGTGAAGCAGACAGGATGTAGTAGGTGTGAATTGATTAAAAATGTTGAAGAATTATGATCAATAGTAATGGAATTAAGGATACATGAAAGAAGTACAAGTATATCGAGAAGCTGCAGAATTAGGACACAGATAGGATGATGATTTTCATTGTGAGAAGCAGACTGACGTAATTGTCAATTTATGAAAGAGCAGTTTATAAAAAGGTTGAAAAAGATAGATAGGTATAGAAGCAGGCATGACTGGAATGGTGCTGAAAATGTTGAAGGCAGTGGAAGGTCCAGGGATTGAATGATTTAAGCACCTGTCCAGCATCATGTGTGAAGAGAGGATTTTGGGAAAATGGAAAAGAAATGTGCTCATTACAGTTTACAAAGGAATAGATAATTCACTTGAATATACTGTACGTCATATCAAGAAATCAAGATTTTGGAGCAGATATTGGAGGTGGTTGAGATACTGCTGCAGAAAAGAATCTGAGATCAAGTGAATGTTAACAAAATGCAGTTTGATTTCCTGTGTGTGAAGGGAACAACAGATGCAACCCTTGTTATCACGTAATTGCAGAAAAAAAATCATTTAAAGAGAAAGAAGCTGCATTATGCATCTGTTGATTTAGAGAAGGCATTGAAAGAAACATTACTGGTGATGAGGTGGACATCAAAAAATTTTTGTGTGAGTGAATTGTTAGTGTCTACAGTGACATCAATGAATGAAAAAGCACAAACAGTAGTCAGAACAACAGATGGAGATATTAAAACATACAGAATGAAGGTGGGGTTGCACCATGGATCTGTTCTGAATTTGTTGCAGGAGTAATGGAGAAGGTGAGAGGTACTTGAAAGAAATTCTGAAAGCTACCCACCATTTTGACTTCTAAAGGAGCCTCTTTAGCATTGAAGGGTAACGTTTATAAAAACTGAGGGATATTATGCTCTAAGGAAGTTACACAGCACCAATGATCAGGGAACTTGAGGCAAACCTGGAAAAAAAAGGCATGAGAATGATGAAATGGATTTGTGAGTGTCAGCAAGTAAGAGGGAGATGAATGCCGAGTTAAGAGAGAAATTTGGTCCAGAGGCAAAAGATGATGTGATGAGGAGAAACAGATTAAGATAGTTTGGACATGTACCTAGAATGAAAGGCAGAATATGAGACAGCCGCCAATACAGAGGTGGAGGAGATGAGGTTGCTGAAGAAAACATGGTTGGAGGTACTGTCAGATGACATGGGTCTCATTTCATAAGATAATGTACATAAGAAAGTAATGGAAAACAACGTGGGGGGCAACTGGCTATTAAACTGGTGATGAATTTAGAAAAAGAAGTTTAACCTGGGAAAACAGATGTGACTATAGGACATTAAGCATACTACTGTTAAACAGGGAGTGATGATGATGCAAACTATTGTAGTGGTCAGGAAGTAGATGTAGGAGAGCAGCAACCTGGGCTTGGAACAAGTAGACAGACCAATTACAAAAGAATGCCAGTAATTGGAAAGCATTGACAGGATGAGTGAAATAAGCAGTGGGAGGAATCCATTCATCCATTCATTACGAAAATGTGTGGGGGCAGGTAGAATTGGGTAGGAGGAGGAAACAAATAGTCAAAGGAGTGCCAATAGCGGGATTGTTTGAAACACACAAAGAAGCACAGTGAAATAACACTTAAAGTAACAGAGAGTATTCCATTAAATATGTCAGAGGTATAATTTGGAAAAAGACTGTATGACAAATCTATTCAAGATCCCACTTGAATCCGGAAAGGGAGAATATAAACAGCTTTTTTCTTAGTATTCTGTTGTATATAATATTGGGAACAACATGTCTTGTTGTAAAAGGGTGTTAACTTTTGTTGATAGACAAGCTGAATGTGATATTTTAGCAAATTATACCACCCAGCAGACGTATTAATATGTCAGTCTTCTTCTCGCCTGAGTGAGCCTGACTGCTGGGTGGACTCATTTCACATCGAGACATGACGAAGGATCAAAAGGCAGTCATTCACGTAGTCCACTTGTAGTTCACGTTTAACTCGTTTTTGCTCCTAGGCTGTTATGACATTGCAGTGACGAAAGGCCTTTGAAGAAACATTCCTAAGGATTTATCTGTGGACCCTTGGTAGAGATTATATCTCCACTTTGTTTGGCAGTGCACCATTGGTATTTCATAAATGCAGGAGAGGCTCAGCACTTAAACAACATCCACTTAAAAAAAAAGTAAATAAATAAATAAATTTGCATTAATGTTTATACAAAGAACATTTTTTCTCTGTTTATTTATTTGGCTGACACTTTTACCCAAAGTGATTTACAACATTTGAGATACAATTGGTTACATTTCTTTCGTTTTTCCAATTGGAGTACAGGCTTGTGAAGTGACTTGCTTAGGGTTTGTATATATATTATTAATAGGCAGCAAAAAAATGGAAATGTAATAGAGATGCATTTTCTGGCCTTTATTTACAGAAAACAGCACAGCCTATTTCATCTTTACTTTTTCTACTTTAACATTTGTAATGAAGAATGGTGCAATAGATAGAACTGCTGCTCTATGGATCCTGCATACTCAAGTTAAATCCCACACCCATTTGCTACCTTTGTGGAGTTTGCATGTTCTCCTCACGTCTCTGTAGGTTTTTCTCCTACATCCCAAAGGCATTTGTGTTACATTAATTGGGGATTCTAAACTGGCCAAATTTAAGTTGCCGTGTGTGTGTGTTGGCTCTTCAATGGAATGTTGTCTCTGCTAGGATATGCTGCAGTTCTCATGACACCCGTCATGATTACGCAGGTTTGATAATGGATGGATGGCGAGAGAGCTGTACACTATCTGCTTCCCTGTTATAATGATTTTTTCATTGACTAATCCTGCATGTACAGTCAGGTTTAATGAAAGGCTTTTTGTTACTGAGTGAAATGCCAGCGATTCTCCTTTTTTTTAATAATTACATTTAAAAGCTGCAGTAATGCTATGTATAGTACAGCAGATACTGCATGTGTACTTAAAAATAACACAAGATTATCAATCCCACTTAATACAGTGAAGGGTCATGGTGGGCTGGGTGTTAGTTCATCACAGAGCTGACTTATGCACACACACACACACACACTATGTTACGGCCAAAACCTGAAGTTCAGCCAAATCCCAAATTGGCCGGCCGTTTCGAATTTTGGCCACGAGGTGTGGCCAAAGTCTGAATTACTAGAAATGACCAGTGTATATACTACTTTGGCCGAGCATTTCGCGAAGTGGCTAGAACTCTCTGGACAAAATGCGATGTGCTGATGTAAGACTGCTCAAGGCGCGAAGATGCTTAAAAAATTTCAGATGCAGATTCAGAGGTGAGTTTTCCATTCTGCATGAGAAACTGCTCAAAGCGGGTCTTGTTCAGAAAGCAGCCACTTGAGATGGCCTTCTCTCGTCCAATCACTAACCTTAAGGTCAATAAAACAGGTCCCTGATGTTAAGTCAATATTTTAGGGCTAAAATGATAACAGAAATGTGAAACCTACTTATATATCTAATCTCAATTATTGTGAAACAACCAAGTGGCGTCCGCTTTCTGAACAAGAGCCGCCAAGGCTACACTCGATGCAATTGCACTACTAAGCACGCAACAAATCGCTGCTCATGTTTTTTCTCTTCCGACGTTGGCTGATCGCCCCATGCCATTTCACAAGCTGGCAGGCCAAATCCGAAATCGAGGAAAAGATTGGACATTGGCCGATCAATTTACAGTGACATTGGCCATTTCCCGATTTGGACAGACACTTCACACTTTGGCCAACTTTGGGTTTTGGCCGTAACATATACACATTTATGGGTTACTTCAATTTTGCCGATTTTAATGGGATTACTCACTGTGTTGATTAACATTAAAAGCATGAATTAAAATAAAATAAAATAAAACAACAGCATCCAGTAGATAACTCACACAGTTACAGGGAGAACATCAAAACTCCTAACTGACAATGCCCAGGTACATGTTTCAAAGTCAGGATGCAGAATGTGTGAGGCAGAAGAACTCACGAACGTGCCACCATGCTGTTGAAAAATCACTGACTTGAAACACAAATAGGATTGCCACCCAAGTTGAAGGACTCGTTCTTTAACACTAGAATTACCAGAGTCTATGAAAAAACTCGTAGATCCGGCCCACCTTAAAACCGTTCTCACCTCTCTTTTGTCTTCTAAATGTGCCGATTAAGAGGAGCAGCGAGCAGCCGCCTATTCCATCCCCCACCGCCACAGAACATTCACTAAGTTTTCCCAGCTCATGCCTTGTTTGATTATCTGGGAGTGACTGAACTGCTGGAGTTTTAGAATGGAAATAATAGATTGCTATTTGGAATACATGCATTTCATGCGTGTTCCGTTTCTACAGTAATCTGTGTAAACACATTGCTTAAACAGAAACTTTTTCATATTTTAGTAATAAATGTTACAAAATGTAGGCATAAACTATAGAATCTGTGAAGCCTGAAGTCCGAACATCAAATAAACAGTTTCACAAAAGGTTCAAGGATGATACAACAGCTTTCGTGGCTTAACACTACAGTTTGCCGACTTTGGGCACAGCAGCCCTACCGGGCTACAGAGACGTGAGTTCGATTCCCAGCTTTGAAGAAAGTGTTTTTTTTTTTCCTCAAACGGACATAAAATTTATAAATTGGTATGCACTGTAAATCGTTAAGTTTAAAATGTCAATCGCGGTTATTTCTGTTGATTAATTCATTCTTTTTTACTTAGAGTCAGAACAGGAGCTTTTTCAGCTTATTCAGCTTCTGATCTGACTCAAACAGCGTCAGTATAACTTCACACCCGATCTGACGCTGTTCGTTTTCAAATAATATTGCATTACTTCGACGATGTTTTCTGATTGGTACTATTCGCTTCATAAAATGATTTCTTCAAAACGTCACATATATTTGTCTCTTTCTTTTTTTAAAATGTGCGTTGTAGCACGCAGCAACTGGCCACCTGCATGTTCTTGCGCACACTGAATAAGACAGCGCTATATGCAATCATCAGATTTAAATGTTAACAGTTATATAGCACAGAATGGAAATCAGCAGTTCTTAGCATTCCACCACACAAGCTGTCATATCAACCGCCTACTGTAACTTGCTTTCTTTTTTCTTCGGTTATAGTCTTGAATAAAAGTGCACTTGTTTTGTTATACTTTTACATCAACATATGTTCCTGTGTTTGAGCTACATCGGCATGCTCAAAAAATACACGTATAATGCCACGAAAAGTGCATGCAGACACTTCAGTTCGCAAGCATTGGTACGACAATGCAGTCACAAGTACACTGCAGAGCTATAGCGCGTCTTTATGTGAAAACAGCAGTTTCAGATGGGGAGTGTCTGATGATTGCATATAGCGCTGAAGTTACTGCTCTTTACTATGCTTTCCTCTGCATGTCCTGGAGTACAAAATAAACAGCATACAGCAACACGCGGAGACTGGCAATATTAGGGGAAAAAAACACGCGGTTGTATGTATCGTGATACACTGCAGAGCTATAGCTCGTCTTTATGTGAAAACAGCAGTGTCAGATTGGGGAGGGGGTAGGGAAGGATCCTGAACGCGACCGAGACAATGAAAAGTGAATTTAAAAAAAAAATAAACAAAGCTAACCTTTACAAATATCATAAATTACACCGGCTGTTACAGACTGAAATCAAATGTATCTTTTTATTCTAAAATAGTGAAAATAAGAACACTTCTCAAAAGGGAGTTGTGCAGGAGCAAATTCATGACCTTCGGATTCCCAGTCAGTGGCTGATACTGTTGCGCCACGGAAACAGTGATAGTTAATGAGTGTCAATGTTACACACTAAGGCGGCTTTTTTTGGCGGTGGCTTTTTTTTGTACCTTTTGTGAAAGTGTTTCTTTGATATTTGGACTTCAGGCTTCATACATTATATAGTTTATGCCTACATTTTGTCATTTGCTACTAGAATATAAAAACGTTTCTGTTTTAACAATATGTTTACACAGATTACTGTAGAAATGCAACACATATGAAATGCGTGTGTTCCAAATAACAATCTATTATTTCCACTCTAAAACTCCACTTCACTCCCAGATAATCAATCAAGGCATGAGCTGGGAAAAGTTTGTTTACGTTCTAAGTCGTTGGGGGGATGGAATAGCCGGCTGCTGGCAGCTTGTCTTTATCAGTACATTTAGATGACAAAAGACGCTGGTGGAGAGGTGAGAACGGTTGTAAGAAGCGATTTAAGGTGGGCCGGATCTACGAGTTTTTTCGTAGGCTCTGGTAATTCAAGTGTTAATTGAGCAGGCTAGTCAGCAGGCTAGTTCAATGGAAAATGCATGAAACCTGAAATTGTGCCTCAGCTCCTTTGTGACAGCATCAATAAAAGTAACTGCACTTTTAAGACACCACAATATAAAATTCTGAATATACTGGACTTTGTAAACTTTGTAAAGAACCTTTATTTATTAGGATCCATAATGGGCTCCATACAGTAAATAACCAGGAATAGATGTTAACAGATTAGAAAAATACCAATACTGTAAATTATGCACTACCTGCATAACACAGGCTAAGTCTAGATTTTCTTAATCTGTTAATGTCCTGCTAAGTAGCCTACCATATATTAGAGATTTATTTTTTTCTGCATATTAGGAAGCTTGTCAAAGAACAAACAATCAACTTAATATACAAAGAACCCTTCCCAGAATAAGATGGTGCTTTTTCATGCAATGGCTCTATAAGAAACCACACAAAGCAGTGAAAAATTATAAAATTCCATTAAAGAATCAATATTTTTAAGAGTGTAGGATAAATGAGTCATCCCAATATATGTATATATATATAGAGAGAGAGAGAGAGAGTGAGGGATGACCAACATTTTTGCTTGGCCGGGATGTCCTCATCCTGGAAGGTCAGGGGGAGACAGCTTATACAGAGCTTTGTTTCCCCAAGAACACTAGATGGCAGCCAACCCAGACTGGCTGCATGTGTGCCCACAAGGCATGCTGGGTATTGTAGTAAGGGGACAGCCTTGATGGATCCTGTGGTGTCTGCTAGGGGGAGCTGTGGGATTTGGGAGTCCCTACTCTGGCTTCAACTTCACTTTCTTTGGAGCTGCAGTTTCACATCACTGGAGGCACTCTCAGGGACTGGGTAAAAGGGGCTGCCTGCCACAATTCAAAGAGACAGAGGTGAAGGGAAGGAAGATGAAGCTTGCCAGTTGGAGTGAAAGTTAAAAGAGGCAGAGAGAGAGAGATAAAAAAAGAAGAGAAAAAAAGAAGATTTGCTGTGTCTTTTGGTCCTTCATTGCTGTGGGAAACGCTTCAGGGAAGATTTTCCTAAATTACAGCCTTTATTTGTGCTGGACTTGTGTCTGTGTCAGGCATTTGTGGAGCTGGAGCACCCCCAACAGCCCACATTATGAAAAAATACTGAATACGGCAGTGTGCAAAATACCCTATGGTAACAAGCGGGTCCCTTTATGGTATTATAGATTATACAGTAAAATAGCTATGAAAAATGCTAAGACTTATGATATGAATATCATGAGGCTATGTAGCAACACACAACTTTTCCAGTGATTTGCAATTGTAGGCTTCATTTACGTAATCTTAGCGACTCAGAAGTAGTTGGTGGTGCGTTCCCATGAAACTGATCCACTAATGTGGCATACGCAACAACTCATTCCAAATAGTTTACGACTTGCTCTGGTAAAATGATTTGATTTTGTCT
Source organism: Erpetoichthys calabaricus (assembly GCF_900747795.2). NCBI lineage: Eukaryota > Metazoa > Chordata > Cladistia > Polypteriformes > Polypteridae > Erpetoichthys > Erpetoichthys calabaricus. The sequence goes on from NC_041398.2 coordinate 181,584,361, forward strand.
GTAGTCATAGGAGTAGGCTGTGTGTGCAAGAGAATTGACAACCAATGAATGCTCAACTGGAAATGCAATGCATTTAATGTAGCAACAAGCAATAAGGAACGCCAGTGTTTTGGGGACTGGCAAACAGAAGACAGTTTCTTCTTCCTGATGTCTTGTGTTTTGTGTATCCATCCATCCATCCATCCATTGTCTCCCGCTTATCCGAGGTCGGGTCGCGGGGGCAGCAGCTTGAGCAGAGATGCCCAGACTTCCCTCTCCCCGGCCACTTCTTCTAGCTCTTCCGGGAGAATCCCAAGGCGTTCCCAGGCCAGTCGAGAGACATAGTCCCTCCAGCGTGTCCTGGGTCTTCCCCGGGGCCTCCTCCCGGTTGGACGTGCCCGGAACACCTCACCAGGGAGGCGTCCAGGAGGCATCCTGATCAGATGCCCGAGCCACCTCATCTGACTCCTCTCGATGCGGAGGAGCAGTGGCTCTACTCTGAGCCCCTCCCAGATGACTGAGCTTCTCACCCTATCTTTAAGGGAAAGCCCAGACACCCTGCGGAGGAAACTCATTTCACCCGCTTGTATTCGCGATCTCGTTCTTTCGGTCACAACCCATAGCTCATGACCATAGGTGAGGGTAGGAACATAGATCGACTGGTAAATTGAGAGCTTCGCCTTGCGGCTCAGCTCCTTTTTCACCACGACAGACCGATGCAGAGCCCGCATTACTGCGGATGCCGCACCGATCCACCTGTCGATCTCACGCTCCATTCTTCCCTCACTCGTGAACAAGACCCCGAGATACTTGAACTCCTCCACTTGGGGCAGGATCTCGCTACCAACCCTGAGAGGGCACTCCACCCTATGGGCTCACCACCTATGGGAGGGGCCAAGGAGGTCGGGTGCAGTGTGAGTTGGGTGGTGGCTGAAGGCGGGGACCTTGGCGGTCCGATCCTCGGCTACAGAAGCTGGCTCTTGGGACGTGGAATGTGTTTTGTGTACTAAAACAGAATTGAAAAAAGAAAAAAATAGGGCAAAGATTGGGGATGAACTCACCATACATGTTAACCTGTTAATCTTACATACAGTGCCAGATCCGTCAAGGAAGTATGTTATTGGCTGTCACAAAAAGGAGTGAGCATGCCTGTTCTGGAATTTTTGATTCACATAAATTGAGACAGTGCAGCGACTGCAGTTAGGGAAACCTGACTTACCCCACGACTAGAAGTTGTATAAAGTGACATCGGCTTTAATAAGATGAAACATTTCCTACATGGATACACAATCTGCAGGCCTAGTACGGCTATTTCAGGGAACTGTAGCATCAAGAGAAAAAACAATGTTGACACAAAGCGAATGTGCATACTACATGTAGACAATGGGCAGACTGTAGTTTGAACCCAGATACCTGCAGCAGTGTGACACTGGCACTAACTAAAGTACAGCCATGCTTCCCTAATTTGTGACTATCCATCACTCCACATATATTTTGAGTTGCTTAATCTATTCAGGGTTAAATCTTTTCCAGATTGTTCTTGTGGTTAATCTCAGCCTGCCTCAGCATCAATGAACATCACAACAATACTAAAATTAAACATTCTTCTGAGTAAGGGAAAATGAACCATGGAAATAAAATGTATTATTACTATTAAAATGACATGTTGGGGGGATGTCAAATGCCTCACAAACACAGAAAATGGTTCTAGATTCAAACATAAAGTGTACTTTATGTGTAACTTTTCATGGCTAATGCAGAAAAAGAAAACTGTTTAAAATTAAAAATACTCTGAAGATCCAGCTCAAAACACACCTGTAATGGAAATGTCACAATGCAACATTACATCCACAAAACTGTTTAGCCCAACTGAAGGCTTGGACAGGAGAAAGCTAGTCTTGGAATTGTGAGGCACAAGGCATGAACCAGCCCATGAGATGGTGCTGGTCCATTACGGTACCCACTTAGACACACACCCACACAGGAACAATTTTAATGTTGGCAGATCGACAAACTATGTGTCTTGGGACGTGAGAGTAAAATCAGAGTAACCATTGAAAAAAAACCCACACTGACAGGATGAGGATGAGAAAACTCTACACAACCAGTTATCAGGCATGAGATTTATGCTAATTACACTAAATCTATGCGCTAATCACTGCATCATGATGTCAGCTTAATATATACAGTGCGCTTCAGAAAATGGATGCTAAGGATGACTGAATTCCCCAGCAGTTGGTAATGCCGTTTCATGGATACAATAAACATAAGTTACACCACTGGGTTTTGTTTCTGCAGTTACTTCCCAGTAAACAAGCAGGAATTTTCATAGCACATACAGTACTTGTGAAGAAGATTAGATTGCAGAGCATGGAGTCACTCAGTTCTCATTTTACACTGATAGAGAAGTGCCCTTTGTGTAGAGTTAAAACAAGGCTTGCGTTGCTATATGGTTGTTTTATGTGCAAAAAGTATTTATAGCACCATTACAACCTTTATTCTTTTGATGTTTTTTTTGCCAAAGTTGTAACATACCTGATATGCATCTGGCAACCTTATAGGTGTGTCCTGAACAATCATTCTTTTTAAATGTCTTGGCATTAAGTTCCAAAGAATATGGCACACTATTGGACGGCTAAGCCTTAGTAAAAGTGACAAACTAAAAGTTTTTTTTTTCCAAAACTAAGACTGGTATCAAATAAAAATCATTGCTTTCCAGAAGCCCTCAATTGATTTTCCCCTTTTTGATAATAGTACCCAAGAAGTCATACTGCTTATTGAAATCTATACTCGGCTCTTTAAGAGAAGTGAATTTAAACAAGGGTGTGTAAAAACTGGGAGCTGATTCAGTGTTGCCAAAATACATTACTTTCTTTTACGATCTTCTACAGCAGTAAGAAAATGGAGAAGGAATTATTTTTGTCATTACATCTGAGAATTCATATTTGCATTTGTTTTGTTGTGCTATCCTGGGGCAGTTGGCATAGTAGTGCAGCATTTAGCACCATTGTTTCACAGAGCCCAGGTTTGAATTCAGTTTCATTCCTTCATGTGGAGTTTGTATATTTTCCCTGTGTCTGTTGGGATTTTCCCCTCATCTCCAAGAGATGTGCAGGTTCAGTTAATTGGTACCTAGAGATTTGCCGCAGTGTGTGAAAAATATCTGCAGGGTAGCCTCCTTCATTTCACCTAACAGGTTCACCACCATGACCCTAAATTAGATTAGAGGGTATGAAAAATGTATTGCAATTACAGAAGATTTAATTTACATTATGAAGTATCAATTCATAAGCTGCTATGGATTTCTACAAAGGAGTTAGGAACTGTAATCCTACTACTCCAAGGAACTGTATTTGCCAGTTGTTGTATGGAGTTTGCAAGTTCTTCTCAGTTCCATCAGGGTCCACTTTGGTTTCTGCAGGCAAATCAGTTGTAACTCACCATCCCAAGCAATTATTTATGTTAATTTTCATTTATAAACAAATTCCCTGTATACCAGTATGTGTGTGTGTTTGTGTGTGCGAGTGTGCCCTGTGTCTCATCTTGACTACTGCTGTGTTAAATTTACCTTAGAAGTCAGATGTCTGAGCTGGGAATGACACCACACATGAGTAAACCGTGTTCCAGAAAAACATTTGGAAAAAGATACAGAAGCCTCCAGGAAAATCTTTGTTCTAGTTGCTTTTTTGGAATTCAGAAAACTACAGAACAATGCATTGTATAGTATTTTTCACATCCAAACACCACAGCAACATGTCCACAGATACAGGTTGGACAGCATCATGTGTATTACTGATGTAATGAGACACAAATAAGCAGAAGTGCTAGTATATAGTAAAGTTCTAAAGTTTATGGTGCATTTCACCATTGTGGATTGACATCATGATCTAAAATCGGACAAACTCAGACTTGATAGACCAGCCCCTAGATTCTGAGTAGTAAATCCAACTTGTGGGGTCATTCCAGTTGAAAATTCTGACTAGGAAATCAGAAATTCTGACTTCCCAATTCAAATGAATTGCAGCATACGTAATTTCTTTCAAGTTGGTTAATTGGACAGAGACAAAGAGTACAGATAAGAGGAGCCTGTTGCACATGAAACCATCACTGAAGTCACTCAGGGATTTGTCAGTCGACTACTACTTTTTCTAATTTAAATTAATGACATAGATTTGGTATAACTACTAGGTATATTAAGTTCACAGATGACACTAAAATTGGAGACATGGACAAGCGTCACATTTTTTGAAATGCAATATGCTAAAATATGCTCCAAAAATAATATGGGAATTTATATTGATGCAATATTTTCATTGCATAGACAATGGACAAGCAACTAAAAAAGCTGTAAAATGTGCCAATAAGACTGCATCTGATGCTCCACATGCAGTTCTGGTTGAAACATTCAAAAAAAAGACATAGTAGCACTAGAAGCTCTGCAAAAGAGAGCAACTCTTACTACTCAGACATGCTAAATTAATTAAAACTCTTAGTCTTGAGCAGAGATGATTTCTTGGAGACCTAATTTTGTTCTTCAAAATAATTAAAATCAAGTCAAGTCAAGTTGGGGATCATACACTGGTACAGTGCGTTGCCGCACCCACTACACAACAAAACAACTCGAGATCGCGGTTTGCAACCCCCCAGGCAGACACGCGGTCCAGTCCCACCCTCCGGAAATGACCCTCTATCTGCTGCAGCCAGGTGTTACGTTGGCGACCCCTTGGTCTGGTCCAGCCACTCGGGTCCCCAACAATGAGGATCTTATGAGCTGGATCACCCTCAGGGAAACGCGCAACATGTCCATAGGGCTGTAACTGACGCTCCCCCACAATGCAGGTAATGTGCCTCAATGTGACTCCATGAACGACCGCTCATTCGACACAAAGTCACAGTACCAAAGGAGTCCAGTCTTCGTCTCAGGTCACTGGTTAGCGTCCATGTCTCGCAACCATATTGCAAGACAGGAAGCACCAGGACTCTAAAGACTTTGACCTTTATCCTTTTGCATAGATATCGGGAGTGCCACACACCCCTTTCCAGCGACCTCATGACCCCCCATGCTCTCCCAATCCGTCTACTGACTTCATAGGAAGAGTCACCAGAGACATGAATGTCACTGCCAAGGTAAGTAAACCTCTCAACAAGGTGAACACTCTCTCCACAAACAGACACACTGCTGATGGCTGTGCCCAAGAGGTCATTCAAGGCCTCTCTCGAGCGCCTCAACCAGAGCCTCCATTGACTCCGCGAAGATCACTGCATCGTCAGTAAAGTCAAGATCCGTGAACCTTTCTTCACCAACAGATGTCCCACAACCACTGGACCTCAGGACCTTGCCCAGCTCCCATTCCATGCAAGCATTGAACAGAGTAGGAGCAAGAACACACCCCTGACGAACCCCAGAATCAACTGGAAAAAACGCAGAGGTCCTGCCTCCACTCTGCACAGCACTCACAGTACCAGTGAATAGGCCGGCCATGATATCCAGCAACCTCGAGGGGATCTCGCAAATCCTCAGGATGTCCCACAGGGCAGCTTGATCAACTGTGTCGAACGCTTTGCGAAAATCGACAAAGGCTGCAAAGAAACTCTGCCGATGTTTGTGTTTGCGCTCCATGAGAACCCTCAGTGCCAGGATTCGTTTGATGGTAGACTTCTTAGGCGTAAAACCAGACTGTTCTGGTTGTTGGTAGGTGAGCAAGTGATCACGGATCTAATTGAGAACGACGCTAGCAAGGACCTTACTCGGCACTGAGAGCAGTGTTATCCCCCTGAAGTTGCTGCAATCCAGGCGATCACCCTTCCCTTTCCAGATAGGGACGACAAGTCCCGTTTTCCAGAGATATCCAGCGTCCTAGCTGGAGCATCAGCTTTAAACAACTACTCAAAGTAGCCAGCCCAGCGTGTCACAACTGCAGTGTCATCTGTAAGGACCATTCCATCAGCTGCCCTGACTGCGACTCTCCAAGGAACAGATTCAGATGTGCTTAATGCTTCGATTCCTCTGTAAGCAAGATGTGGGTTGCTAGACCACAGATGGTGTGTCACTTGCTCACAGATTCCTCTAACAAACGCCTCTTTATCTGCCCTCAGAGCCCTCGCAGCCATCCCTCTCAGTTCCCGGTACAGACCAGAGTTGCCATTGAGCCGTGTGCTGCGATTCCTCTCAATGATATCCAGGGTGCCCTGCGAGAGGAAACACCTCCTTCTGGGAACACCAGTAACACCAACACAACCCTCAGCAACCTTCAGGGTTTTGTCATGGAAGGTCTCCCACATCACATTAGGATCGGCAGTCATACCCAAATCTGCAAGTTTCTCACACAAACTGCGTGCAGACTCATTAGAAACAGCCTGGTCTTGGAGTCTGGCCAAGTCCAGGCTCATTTTCCTAGTAGGTGGTAACCTACTGGACCTAAGCTGGATCCTAAGAGTAGCAACAACAAGTCTGTGGTCAGAATTCAAAAACTTGGCACTTCTGTAGACCCTGCAGTTTTGCAAGAGCCTCCAGCATCTGCCCACGAGGATGTGATCGATCTCCTTCACCACACCACCAGTATTGGAGTACCAAGTCCAACGATGCAGTTCAGGGCACTGGAACCAGGATCCAGCGATTCGCAGCCTCTGGCCTTTTGCAAAGTCATGGAAAATGTAGCCACTTTCAAGACGGTCACCAGACCCATTTGACTGAGATAATCCTCATAGCCAGCCCTGTCAGTGCCAGTGACTTCATTGAAGTCACAAAATAATCAAAGGTACCAATAAATTTAATCCATCAAAATTTCAATTAAACAGTCAATCATATAATTGAAGACAGTGGTAAAAATTAAGGGGAAAGAAATTTAAGACTGAGATCGGGAAGCTCTTCATCACACAGATTTATGGAAATTTGTAACAAACTACTAGGTCATGTAGTTGTGACAGTAAGCTTGACAATTGTTAAAAGGTATCAGAATGAGATATTGAAACAATCTGGCTGTTAGTTAAACAAATGATACTAATGGACTAAATACACCACCCTCAACTTCATATGTCCTTATGTAATGATCAAGCAGCTTAAGAAAATGGATATATGGATGAAACAGCATTGGCAAATTTTGTACATAATAAAAATATGAAAGTATCAGTGCTTTAAGAGGAAGCGCATTTGGGTATGAGGCCTGGAAGGACTTCTTTACAGAAAGAGTTGTGGGAACTTGTAACAAACTACCAAGTCATGTAGTTGAAGCAGAAACCTTGACAACTTGTAAGAAGAACTTGGATAAGATACTGGCACTGCTTAGCTATTATCTAAATAAACAAGCTTTATGGGCATAATGATCTCCTCTCGTTCATCACATTTTTACATTCTATTGCTTCAATATTTATTAATTATAATATGTAAGACAGTTTTTATAACTGCCTATAAAGTTGTGTTTATTTGTAGTTACTGAAAATTCATTAGCAGTGCCAGGTAGTAGTGTTGCTTATATCTAGCCTGATCCCAGACCAAAAAAAGTATTTGCTTCCAGTCAGGAACTAACAAATTTGTTATAGGTGGTAAAAGAATGAATTCTCTTACTTGGAACAAACATGGGGCAAGAAGAGTAGGAGTATGAATAAGAAATGTAGAGTCGTGTGGTGCATTGGAAACAGACCTTCATGTGATATCTTTAGAAGCCTAATTTAGTAAGGTTCTGACTTGCCCACAGAAACTTTTATTGGATTGGCCCTTATTTTTCCCCTCCTGGATCCTTCTGCGATGAGTTTTTTTTTAAGGCAATATGGTGTCTGGAGATGGTGATGTGACATTGCTTCCTGCAAAAATACTGGAACAACACAAACACATATTTAGCCAAACAGCAATAACTAATGCCAACCAAGAATGGGGAACTGTGGCACAACTTAAATTTGCTGCCACCAGTTATAATTTCAGCAGTTCTAGAAGTAACCCCTCACAGGCACAAAGGAAACATTAATGCCACGCAGAAGACATCTCAGCTAGGAAACTGGAGCATGGAAGCATTACTTGCAATTCTGTTGTGATTTCTTTAGCATTAGACATAAAGGTCATCTTTTTTTTAGCATTGTTTTTCCTCAGCTTCACAAAGTTTATCTGAACTGGTCATTGTCTGTGTGGAGTTTCTTTCCATGACAGTGTAACATTTTTCTCTGGATACTCAGTTTTTCCTCTAATATCCCAATGAAAGATACATCAGGTTAGCTGGGTTATGTGTTGGGCTCGTGTTTATGAAAAGGTGTTCGATTCTGGATTGGTGTGTGTCTTGTGCTTAATGCCACTGTGACTGATTTTAGTTCCCTATGGCCTTGAAATGGATTAAACATGTCTGATGAGGGATGAATGACCTGCTTCTGTAAACTGATGGGTTTATAGAATTACAGTACAGCAAACTTTTTCTTAGAAAACTGAAACTCTCAAATGCATTTTGAAAAGATATATTAACTGAAAAGATATAGTAGGTAATTGTCGCTGACGCTAAGCTACAAAACAGTCTATGATTAAAAAAAAGGCTGTGTATTTGCTAATTTTTAAGATTTTAAATATTTTGTCACCCTCTCATTTCACTCATACAGTTTACACTTTTGTTTTCATCATAGTTCTGTTTAGTGCAGGCAGCACAAAAGCACTGCTGTTTGCCAAATAGTAAAATCCACAAGTGAAGAGCAGTCACTTTCCAAGTGCGGTTTCCTCCCATATCCCTGGGATACGCATGGCAGGTTATTTGCAAACAATGTATTAGAATGCCATGAGTGAGTGTGGTAATTTGCAATAATTCTCTTTGTGATGGCCTACCCATGGTTGGTTCTTTTCTGCTGCTAGGATAGACAGCCAGGAATAAGTAGGTTCAGAAAATGGACAGATACTTTGGATAGTAGGAACAACAGCTGGATGAACAGAATGATGGAAATGAAGATTTTGTAATTTTTTATTTAATTGCATATAAAAGATGTTTGTTATCTATGCAGAAAAAAAACCTGGGAACATAAGGGAAACCATTGGAAATGGGGTTGAGGTGTCTGCATGTCTTTTTGTTTTTTTAACAGGGGACTGCAGATTTTTTTGCAGACAGGGCAAGTGTTGGAAGAGTCACTGGACATTTCATAAAGTGAGCCCAGCCCAGAAAGAATAGAGTGATAGCACACAAACTACCCCTTCCAATTGAATTCCAATTGTCCAGAGCAGTATAAAGAGGGTATTAAAGGACTGGTAATGCATACTTCTTGATAAAAAGTTTCTTAAACTATAAAAACCTAACAATATTAAACCTCAGTTGTCCTACTATGCTCAATAACAAAACCTGAGCTTTCAAGCCTCCTTTGCTTTACTTATCTCATTGTACTACATAATGTGACTAGGTTAGTGTCTGCCTTTGTCCATCCAACTTAAGGTCTAAAAGGAATCTGGAAAGCAATGGAAATTTTCTGAAGAAAGGTCCTACCTACCTGGCTGTGCCTTTTTCTTTGAATGTGTTCTTTTTCATGCACCTGTGCAGTCTATGTTAAATACACCATTTTCCAGTCAATGAGCTCTCAAACATAACTAATGTAAGTCTGAAAAACTTTTAACTGATTCTGAATATAATAACAGTTAATGTAAAACAACATGGTTTTCTTATTTGCATGGTTCTTAAAAAGCAGGGTTTTTATTTTCTGTTGGTTTAAGACTAGTCTTTTTAGAGCTACTCATTTCTATATATGTAAACAGGTATGTCTGCTGCTTCATTGATCCAACACTCTGGATTTGAGTCCCATGAACTGTCATTGCCTGTGAGGTATCTACATCCATCCATCCATTATCCAACCTGCTATATCCTAACACAGGGTCACAGGGGTCTGCTGGAGCCAATCCCAGCCAACACAGAGCGCAAGGCAGGAAACAAATCCCAGGCAGGGCGCCAGCCCACCACAGGGCGCACACACTAGGGACAATTTAGAATCGCCAATGCACCTAACCTGCATGTCTTTGGACTATGGGAAGAAACCGGAGTACCTGGAGGAAACCCACACAGACACAGGGAGAACATGCAAACTCCAAGCAGGGAGGACCCGGGAAGTGAACCCGGGTCTCCTAACTATGAGGCAGCAGCGCTACCCACTGCACCACCGTGCCTCCAGGTATCTACATGTTCCTCCTATATCTGCATATTTCTTTACGGATGCTCCGGTTTTTCTTCAACACCCCTATACGATGTGCATCCTAAGTTAACTGAGGACTCCAAACTAGTCATGTGGGTGTGTATGATGGAATAGCACTTGTCCTAGGATGCTTCCTACCCCTTGTATCTATTGCTTTAGAATTGAACTCCAGCCCCCCTTAACTCATTGGATTAACCAACATTGAGAATGCTATATTTTATTTTTATCCCTATGTACAGCGTATATTATACACCTAAATTTACAGTATATATAAAAGGATTTCTCAAATAATTTAGAACTCTCCTAGAGTAAGGAATACATCGGGTAAGTTGAGTTGCATTTTCTATTAAATCTTTATTAAATCTCTGTATTTTAATACATTCTTGTTTTTCATTGGGCTGAGAATGGTAGTTATTGAATGTTGGTTGAACAAATAAGAAAGAATTTCACATCACTGTGTAAACATGTCAATACTATTACTAATACTACCACTACTTGAGTCAAAATTAATAGGAAATGTCTGATGTTTATTCTGTGGTTAATTTGGAATGTTAGTTAATAAAGAACCAAGGAATGGTGTGTTTTCTAAAGCTTGCACATTGTTCCTGAGAATGGGTTGCTATTGAATTTATTGTGGAAGGTAAGGACATTGTAACAAACATTCACAAGTTGTAACTAAAGTATTTCTACCCCTTTTAAACCATAAAAGATGTCATACATGGGAAACTAGTCTATGGTGCTGTGTTCCTATATGTCCTTGTGCATTATGTGATTGAATGTTTGCAAAATGAATGTTTAGATTCTGCTAATTGAGCCATCATTCCTTCCTCCCATTTCCATAGCCACTTTATTCTGCTATACAGTCCCAGGAGCCAAAATTAAATTTCAAGGCAGACACCAACATCAGACAGATCATCAACTGATTGCAGTGCACAATCACCTGCAAAAATAATTTCATTATACCAGTATGGTAAAGCAGTAGTTAGAACTATTACCTTATACCTCAATAATCAAGACTTAAAGGTTAAGTAAGTTCTTTTTTTTCTAGTCAAAGGTATCTCTTTACAAACATGTTATGTATGCTTCTGTCATGCAAAACTGTGATCCAAAGATAACTGCTTTCTAGACATTTTTAAAAATATGTTGCCCACTCTGGTGCTTTACAAATGAAGGTACAGTGGCGCAGAGGAAGAGCTTAAAAATTTACCAAACACAACAATAGTTCAAGCCAAAACAGCTGTTGAGTATTGATCCATACCTTCCATATTTCTGATGCATGTTTGTTACAACAAAATACTCATTTTATCACTTATTAAGCATTTTTCTTGTGATAATGATACACTTTCTATTTGCTTGTGAGAATTCTCACATAAATACAAATGTAAATCCAACTATGTGGAAAGAAAAGTTTACTGTGATTTGATCTGTCAGGAGGAAACCACCACCTAGTGGGGTGAAAGGTTGTTGCACAGGAAAACTAAATGCTGCCCAACTATTTTATAAGGTCTGTGTAATCGCAAGACATGGATCAATACTCAATAACTGTCATGGCTTGAAAAAGGGATGGATTTCATTAGCTTTTAAGCTTTTCTTAGTTGCCACTTAGACCGCAATGTAAAGTATCAGTGCAGAAAAGATATATTTTTTGAATTTATAGAAAACCCTTAACTTTGGAACAAATTTTTACATGTTAACAGAATATATACCATGTTTGTAAAGAAATAATTTTCACTTGAAAAATACTAAACATATTGTTTAATACTACGTTAGGTAATTACATTTCATTTATGCATTCTCCATGTATCTCAGTGTTTTTTTTCTCATGATACTCCAGTCTGCTAACACATCTGGCTACTTTGTAATAGCAAAATTAGGTTCAGAAAATGGTCACCTGGAAGTCAATCTTAAAAAAGTAATAGCAAGAATGAGCTTGCAGCCCAAATGACAAGAGCTAAAATAATGGCCATCTGTGTTTAAAAGAGTTGTGTGCAGTATAAACTTGTAATAGAGACTATGCAGGATAAACATGCATTTAGTTTTGTGACCCTGCTATAATCCATCTGGAGAACAGTAAAAAGAGGTGCATTTAACACTGAGAGTCAATCGATCATATAAATCCAAGTCTGTTGAATCGAGATGTATAAGCACTGGGGAGACCTCCATGCAGAAGACAACTTGGTCCTCGTTCAAATCTGGTATAGACAATGATTCCCATCAGACCACTGTGCTTCCCTCAACCAAATATTTATTATTACTCAAATAAATAGCATGTGCAACACACAAAAGACAAATAAAAAGATTCTGGAAGCCTCAAGCATACTTTTCATTGCTACAACCACATAGTGTAAACTATCCATCCATTATTCAACTTGCTATATCCTAACTAGAGGGTCATGGGGGTCTGCTGGAGCCAATCCCAGCCAACACAGGAACCAATCCCGGGCAGAGCGCCAGCCCACCGCAGTAGTGTAAACTATTAGTGAACAAAATTGATTTGCATTACAGAGAGAATTAATCATGAAAGTTATTGGAAACATTCCCTTTTCCACGAGTTCCATCTTGTGTGCATTTAAGATAAATGGCTACTGCAGAGAATGATTTTTGGGCAGGTTACTCTGAAGAGAAGAACTGATTAAAATTTGGAAAAAGACCTGAAGCAGAACCTCAAACATTTGGGAATTATCCAAATTTTTTAAGTACCAAGGCTGGTCTTTCAGGCAAATGGAGCTGCACTGAAATAATAGGATCATACAATTTAAGGTCAGGAAAGTTTTTTTCTCACTTGTGTTTGATACTGGACTGAAAGTTTAATCAGGGCGAGATACTACTATAGGTGGGAGGTTCACTCAGATGTGAAAGAGTCCTGCCTTTTTTACTTAGCATTTGAGACAAGATAATACAATGTTTGTGGTGTTTGGTTCAATAGGTGGGCCTCATGTGACTGGACTAACAGGGAAAGAAAAGGTTTATGTGGCTCTGTGGAGAGTAATTTCCTTGTTCCTATGTTTGAGCAAGGTTCTTGTAAGAATAATTATATTTTGTGTTCCATAATGTGGTATGAAAATTCTAATAATAATTAACTCAAAACTCTGATACAGTATTCAGTGAAAATGTGACACCCATCATAGCCCATGCAATGACAAATAATTAGAACATAAGAACAAGGTTGTTGAGAGACTACAGGGTACAAAAAATGATTCCTGATGATTTGCAACATTTCTAGAGTGTTCATTTCATTAAATGGCAGACATTTACAGTAAATATTGCATTTTTAGAGATACCTGAATGTTTTATTTATTTCACATTGTAGCCTGGGAATGTGAATGGGTACTATTACACAATAAAGAGTTTAGTTCCTATGACAAGAGCATTAAGTCATAATTCCTGCATAATCTTAGCTTCAATAATGAATTTTTATTGTGCCTGTTAATGATTCAACTACTCCCCATCACTATAGTGGCCTCCATCCCAGAGCAACTCTTCCTTGCTATGGTCGTTTTTTTTGTCCAAATGGAGCTGTTTAATATCTCTCTTTTGATAGGCTTACTATTGAGTACCAGATCCATCATCCTCTCTCATACAGTCTCTACAAAGTTTGTGTTGTCTTTTATTTAGATTTCACCTTTTCATAGTTCCACAATTTATAGAATATATTTAAAAATACTTTACCTCACACTATTTTGTTAACTACATGCTGTACTGCTCTTGTTTTACCATAAGTATAATATTTAAATATTTTGAAAACATAAATAAGGCAATTTTATCAGTGTGAATACTAAAACAGCAGGATTTTCTTACGAAAATAAAATTATTCTAAATAATCACACCATCTATTATCTGGGCCAACATTGTGCAGTATACAGTATCTGAACTGGATTCAGTGCTTTTGTAAATGATTATGGGATTTCATGGAGCCAGTGTCTATTTGGTAGCAAAAACTTGGCCAACCTTGGACTGAACCTCTGCACACATTCACTTATATATCCACACACTTAAGAGTTATCAGTCATCTACTATGAATGTGTCTAACATTAACAAGGAAACCAGTACACCCCAAGAAATGGAGAGGGAGATTCCTTAGAAACTTCTCACAGATGGCAAACTGGCCAGGAAATGAATCCTAGTCTTTGGAAATGGAAGGCAACAGTGCAGTCACTGTGCCAGCATGCAAGTTTATTTTAATATATAGGAAGGAGACAAACAAAAAAGAAAATACTTTTTCAACAACTTAAAAGATAAGGTTGCAATGAAAACGATCATATAAGTGGAAATGCATCATTTTTTGAATTCACTGAACTGTTTATTTCTTTTTCAGGAAGTATTTGATGTTGTTTGTTTATTGTTATAATAATGATGTCACTGCAGGTCCATCATAAATAGAATTTTGCCATGGTTTTTGACATTCTGATAATAGCCTTGTTGTTGCTAGCATGTCATCAGAAGATGTCATATTATTACATCAACCTATTTAAAATGGTGGCGTGCATTATTGTACTATCGGTTACATTTTTAAAATAAACAAAAAAAACAAATAATATTAGTTATATTTATTGATAAGAAACCAAAATAAGGGTGAAAAACATTTGTTTGTTTTATTGACTTTGGCTTTTTGTTTTGGGCATTGATAATCAGTTTGGCTTGCTTCTTACAGTTTTTCCGACCCCAGCCTGTTAAAAGACTACATATTAGCCTGTTCCTTTTGCCACCTCCATGTCTCCGTCATACTTTGTACACACAAAATGACAAGTTTGAACAGTCTCTTTTGAATGGTGTTCATAAAAAATTAATTATGGGAAAGGTTAAAGAATTTGAACCTTCTCAGCATAAGCAATCAGATAATGGAGAAAACATGAAATAGGTATTTAAAATATGTATGATATTTGCAAACTCCAGCTTCAAAATGAATTTCTCTACCAGCATTAATTCTCTTAATCTATGCCTTCTGTTCTGACAAATTCCGTTCATTCATAAAACAAGGAAGGTGTAATGTAAACAGTTTAAAGAGTGCGTTAAAAGTACTTAAATATGACTTGAGGACCTGTATGATGCATATTTATATCTACCTTACCAATCTCTGTCTGCAATAAAACTGCAGGTGCTACTCCCTATTAAATGGCTGCTGACATAACTGAGGCTGGCACCAGCATGCCTTTTCTTCTCACGGTTGCTTTCTTTTTAATTTTGCATTAAATTACACTATGAATTTTGTTTTCTTCCATAGTCCAAACCAATATGATTGAAAGTAAACCATTTGCTGCTATGACTAAGGCTTTGAAGTATCCTAAATAGAAACCCTATTTTGAGCAAAGAATCACTCCCTGTAATGCTGTGGAGTTCTGTGACTACAGGTGCCATAGGGGCATCCAAGAACTGGGAGTTAATGTTTTGATATTACTCTAGTGGACTGAGTTGGAAGCCATACCCAAAGAAAAACAGTTGTATAGTTAATATTATTATTTGCTCTTAGTTTTCCTTCACATGTATATGTAGGAGTAGGAATATAAGAAATAATCATTTGAAACAATTATCAGCAATTATTCATATTATTGCCAGTATTGTGATGGGGTTGTGAAAACTATTTCCAGTGTATACTATACACAAATTGAGCTCAATTCAATGGAGATACAAGGAGTTTTGTGTTTACTAAGGCTTATTAATAACAATATATTTTTCTGTACTGAATAAAAACATTAAGACTGATCTGGTGATTTTATTATACAGAGTTGCCTATTATTCTTTAAATAACAGATTTCAGTTTGTGTATTTTTATTCTACATTAACAAAAATAGCATTTTTCTCTATTATAATGAAACAAACTAATCTTGATAACAATTCTTTGTTTCTTTAAACATCTGCAATTTCAAGTTTCCACCTTTTAATACATATCCGACTTTTTCAATGGCGGCATTCTAGTATGACTTAAAACACTCTTTAATCTCATATTGTTTATCTCGTTTAGCATACTCCTTAGGAACAGAAACAGAGATAACTTTATTTACACAACAAACAAAGGTTTTGTGTTTGTATTTTCAAATCAACATGGATCTGCTTTATTTTGTGATGCCAGATATAATTTTACAAGTTTGTACTCATATGAGCTTGAAGGTAAAATTTTAAGAATGAACAAAATGAATGTTTCATTGTAATTTATTACAAATACAATTAAATATGCTACTTTGCAGTACCACTTAGTGAACAAATACAGTTGTAAGGGATATCTCAAAGTAAGAAATTTAATTTCTTACGTGAAATTGTAGGAGTAGTTGATCTTTAACTTTTATGACAGAAAAACATGTTATGTAAGGATTAGTTATAAAAAGGAATGTTTAAGAGCTTTTAAGAGAGAAAAAATAGGTTCAGAACAAATAAAGATTTTGCCTTCCAACACATATTGTTATTGTTGTAGTTCTACACACATTTATTTTACACAAATTTAGCAATGCCCAAAAGTGAGAACTTTTGAAATGATTTTTTTTAAATACTGTTAGAATAAAAGATCAAAGGTAGTACAAGTCACGTGGTGGCATTAGTGCTAGTGCATATTCACAAAGTTTAAAAATGTTACTTGGTAAGTTAAAAAAAAATAGTCTTGCATAAACAAGACATTCACTTATATTCAAGGTATTAAAGTATAATACTCTGGCAAGGAAAAAACAAATTTGTAAAGCAAAAATTATTGTAATTTTATTAATAACGAAGCATTAAACATTTAATATTAGGAAAGTCACAATATCTAGGTATTTTTAATAATATAGTGGTGTTTGAACCTTGTTGAATTGTTTGATAAAGTTAAGTGCAGCCTAATATGAACACTTCATCTGTTCATTTACTTAACAAATTGGGCTGCATTAATCTTAAATACTACTTAGAGATAATTCATTTCTCTAAAGTGCAGCTATGCCAAAAAACATGAAAAGAAATACTCACCTAATAGTAAGAGAAACGCAAAGGCTCTGTGGCTTATCATCTCCCTTCTGCAGAATCAACTGAACGCCTGCCTGTACAGCTGACTTTTTAAAGGCAAAGACCTTTGTTATTAGGCAACTGAGCCTGTGGGCAGACGAAAGGAATTTGATTCCAACCACTAGCAGCTTTAGATCTGATTTAGTAGGAATATGCAACCCGTTCTGCGAGATCTTTCAAAGCAACTAGATGCAAGTTGTGAAATTAAAAAAAGCGGGTGCAGCTTGCAGCTTGCTCCCTTTCCCTCAGTCATTCCATTGGAAAGGAGTCAATTATTTTTTGGCACATTTGGAACTTAACTGTCGGAAAGTATCAGTGTAATTAAATGCTCATAACTGGCCATGCACCTACATAGTACTTGTTCACAATGGTTAAGACATAACTCTTCATAAAATTTTAGGAACACGTTTTTTAAAACATTATTTACATTTTGAGAATAATGCTTGTTATATAAATTTAAATCTAACATATACTGCACACAGCAGCTTTATAACAGAATTTATTTCATTAAT
This sequence comes from Erpetoichthys calabaricus, assembly GCF_900747795.2. Classification (NCBI taxonomy): domain Eukaryota; kingdom Metazoa; phylum Chordata; class Cladistia; order Polypteriformes; family Polypteridae; genus Erpetoichthys; species Erpetoichthys calabaricus. The sequence goes on from NC_041398.2 coordinate 181,601,955, forward strand.
AGCAAAAAGCTCTTTCAAATTTATAGCCAATTGCAAAAGTTTCAAAAATGAAACAACTTTAAAGAATAATTTCTCAAAATGTATTTGTTTAAGACAATTACTCTTCTGTACACTTTTTGAAAAGTACATACAGAAATTTTGTAAAGAAAAATGGACCTCAATTTTCACTACATTCACTGATAATTTCTTTTTTTTAAATAAATATGTTTTACATTATTTACATTTTCATATAAGAAATTCAACCATCTGTTGTTTCAACTATTTTCTGAAGGGTCCATTTCATTTTTTTTTAAATCAGAAGGTGCAGCACTGGGTGAAAAGAACAAACCATGAATAGTCAATTCATCAGTCCATTTCCTGAATGCAGTCTGTACGTTAAGTGTTTAAAGCAAGTGGCATCCCTTCCCAAAATAAGATGGAAACCAGCTTTTGAGTACCATATGAGTACCATAATGAAATAACATATGGTAGGGATGCCTAATAAAGGAAAATAGACAGACGGGCTTTGCAGCTAGAAGGGAATAGGAACCGTTACTAGTCAATATAATGGAAAGACTGGGGGAGACAACAATGTTTGTATCTTTTATTCCCCGATACATTAGATGGCAGCATCCCTTGGTTAGAATTCCCACATGGACACCTGCAGGGCATGCTAGGACCTACGGGATGTGGGGCAGACCTGTTGGGTACTGTGGGGGCACCATGGGGAGCTGCAAGGATTAGTAATCCCTACTTTCAGGGACTTCTGTTTAACCTGGAAATACTACACCCTAGCACCAGAAGTGTTCCCAGGTCAGAGATAAAAGAAGCCACTTGACCTAGAAGGGCCTGTAAAGGTATTGAAAAGAATGAAAGCACTGCATTTGAACCTGCGACTGTGCCTGTGTTAGTCGTGCCCAGGGATTGGAGTGAAGTGATGCCGCTATCTTTCACTAAATATATAAAGAAAAATGTGATACTAGGATACAGTAAAGAATATTTTCTAAGTCTAGTCAATAAATAATGTTCAAAAATGGTATGTGGTAGTAGTCACAGTGATAATTAAAATTGAAATCAAGGAATTACACACAGAAGTGAATCTCAAAGTGAGTAATTTTGTACTGTTCTTTTCCCATAGTAATTGCAAAAAAAATACTGTTAGCACCTCTAACATTCTGGTAACTACATGCTATTCTAAACAAACTGAATCGTGTACCTACTGGTTTTTTGTGCTAGTATAAACAATAATTTCATAAATAAAAAAGGAGGTTCAGAAATTTTCAGAGTAATTTATCTTGTGAAGGCTCCAGCAAGTCTTTAGAAGGTGAGATTTTTATTTCTCCTGAAAAGCTTAATTCTGAACTTCATTCAACAATGCATTTTTCCACTTTATATACTGCATATGTACATAGAGTATGATTTTCTTTATTTTTTCTGTTGACGACATGAGAACAAGAGGACATAACAGTTTCCGTGCTTTAAAAATACATTTTTGAAATGTTGTGGTGAGAGGTGCTTCTGATACGTAGCACAACACGCCTCCTAAATATATTTATAAAAGTGTCAATAAAAGAGCATGGAAGGAAACAAAAAAGGCACAATGCAGTTCACCTAGCAGGAATGCAAACAACCCACTTGTATTGGTTTCACAAAAAAGAAATACAATTTACCTTTTAACCTTAAATATTATTTATTATCTAGTTGTTCATCTTCCTTGTCAGGTAGGTTTTCCCCGCATTCTTTACAACCATCATCTCATTATCAAACACACTGGCAATGAAGCTTTTCTTTCTATTCCACCTGTTTTCATGTAACCTGTGTTTATTGGCATTATCTATATTCCAAATTGCTTTAACAATGATATGCTACTTGTTGCCCAGTTCCTTAGAAATACATGATTTCTCATAGTTTTTCCAGGAGAAGAAATACTATAACACCTGAAACTGAGATTTTTGTCCTTAACAGTTTTATCCCCTAACTAGTCACGCAAGGTTTTGCCCAAAATTGTTTAAAACGTGAATATTAGAGTGGTCATAATGGATGATACTACAGTTTAATGACAATCTGTCTTCAAAAAGATTTAGTACCTTTTACACAATAGAATAAAACTTAAGGTTCATAATGATCTGCAACTTACAATAATGGTTGTGTAATGTGTTTCTGCAAATGTCTGTTGTTTGGTATTGTGCGTTTTTTCTTTTTTTTAAAGTAAATATTATCATCTGCTCCCATGCACTGTGAATTAGGAGCACAAGGAGATCACTAACAGTCTCTTTTTTATGTTATTTTAATTTGATTCTGTTTCCCACTCTTTGCTTTTCTTAACTGCATTATGTTTAGTTTAGTTCCTTTCTTAATGTATGTCAGAGAGATCACAAAATTATTTTTTGCACTTGCCACCAGTAACATTAGCAAACATTTTTTTTCTTCTCGTGCAATACAGTTCTGGGTGAGCCTTACCCTCCCTAATGGCATTTTCCCAAATGACAAGGTCTCTAGTTTCAAATTAACCAGTTTTTTCCTAAGATCCTGCTCCAGTTCATTTTGCCATTAGTTTTTATCTGCTCCTTCCTTCTCTACCCATTTTTCCTCTTAAAATCACTTTCAGTATCCTTCTCTCCTCCATTCTTTCAACATGTCTATCTAATCTCATTCTACATGCCTTCACAAATATTACACGTCTGCTTTTTCTAACAGCTCTATAATCTCATGCTTTTTTACATAGACTCAATGTTTTTTAAATCCTTGACAGATCCACAAATATGTTTTTAAGTTTTCCTTCAGTCTGATATATACAAGATCTGGTGGCACCGTATGCTCAGTGTTTCTGATCTATACAATGCTACTTAATGAATCATTGGTTTATATAATGTAGTTTCATTTTAGAAGACACAGACTGAATGTTTGACCTTAGTAAGTATAGATTTGCCAAGTAACTACAGTTTCCATCCATTATTCTTCATTGTATTTCCTCTAAAACCTTGTATTTATTATTCAGATTTGCTCCTAAATACAGTACACTGTTTTGAACAGTTTTAGTTACCAATGCTAATGTTTTACAAGAGTCATGTTCAGTTTTTTTCTTTATCTTCCAATGTTATCAATCCAGTTGTTTTTCCAGAATTCTCCAGCATGATTAACATTTACTCTCTGACCCATCATGTTTCTAGATATTAATAATACATCATCAGCATACATACACATTTGCTTATAATTGTAATTATGTGACCTTTTCTAATCTAGCTTGTTGATTACTTTTAATAATGCTATGCTAAACAGAGTCCTTCTAATACGATGTAAAGTTGCTGATAGTATGTCTTCTTTATCTCACTCCACTTCATAATCGTGTGGTCCTGATTACTACTTTTATATATTTGTGAATGAAAGTCTTACCAATTAATTTTATTTCTCTTGTACCCTTTGTTTCATAAAGCTTAGCAGCTCCTCTCTTTTAATATAATCCAATGCCTATCTGAAGTCTAAAAAATAGAATATAGAAATCAGTTTTATATTTATATAATTTTTTTCCATAGCTTGCCATATTGTAAATATTTATTCTGTTGTGATTTGATTATGAGGAAAACTATTTTATTACTTCCCTACATATTCTTCACTATAAGAATTAAGTTTAAAGAAAACTATAATTATTCTACTTTAATATGCCACCTTTTACAGGATGTGACAGACCAATTTTCCATTCCTCTGGCATTGTTTCCTTTTACCACATCTAACATCAGCTTACAAATTTCATTCTTCAGTTTCTATGCTCCATTCCTAAAAAAATCACACATCAGTCCATCTTTCCTTGGCACCTTTTCATTATGCATCCAATGTACAGGAGGTTTTACATCATCTCAACAGAGTAATGGTTCTATACGTTAGTATACTAAGTTTTGCTCTTCTTTATTATTTCCTTCCCAGCATTCAATAACACTTAGCAATGGTTTAGCTTGGGTTACAATCCTTTTTCTAAACCAGTCAATCAATTTATTAACCCATCAACTTTCAGTTTTCTAGTGAATCTTTCAATTTATTCTTTCCTTTTTTTTAACAATTCTTTCATTTTTCCGAGTATTCAGTCTTTTAACTTCCCTTCCACTAATTGTTGATATCTCTCACTATATTTCCTTGTCTCTTTTTAGCATTTGGTTTCAAACACTCATAATCAAACCAGTACTCTTTCCTTCTTGTTTCTTTACTTTCTTAACTTTCTCATTTGCAACATTCTTCACTGCCTCCTCAATATTTTGTCAACTTGTTTCAATATCTTCTAATTCAGGTTCATGCTGAATTGTATTCAGTCTTCTTTCTATATATTCTCAGTATCTTCTCACATACATGGGATCTGTTAACTTATCTGGTTTCACTTTCCTTCTGTACCTTTGCTTTTCTCTGTCATAATACTACTTTCACAAAAAGAGCTGGGTTTTCATCAACTTCTGATAACCATTATTATTATTATTATTATTACGAGGGATGTTCAAAAGTGTTTGCACTTTTTTTAACTCTATTTATTAAAAATTTCAAAAACAAATTACTGTACATCACTTTTCTACATAGTCAACTTTGTTTGCGATGCAATTTTCCCAGCGTTGTACCAACTTTTTAATGCTCTATTAATACTCCTCCCACCTTTACTGTTTCCAACGAAAATATAAAAGTGCAGAAACTTTTTGAACATCTCTCATATTATTATTATCTCTCTATTATATAAAAAAAACTTGGGACGAGACCTGTTCAGAAAGATGAGACATGACATTCTCAGAAAGACACTTTCAGATCCCGTGAGACAAGACTTTGTGCCAAGAGATTTAACCACGCCTGGGGCCGAAAAAAGACAAAGAGTAGATGACAAAGTAGAACGTCATAAAGAATTCAAAAACGTTGGTGCAATACACATGCAGAGCAAGTTAGAGATAAAAGAAGTACGAAAATCCGAAGGTCTGAAAAAAATGATAGTAAAGATCGCATTAGCGCAAACAAATGGAAATTATTCCTTGGTGAAATAACGGAACAGAGAAAAGAGATTGAATATATTGTTCGGATTTAAACTTTAAGTCAGAGACTTGTAGGTTGTCTAATTCGTGTTGCCAGGAGGGGACAGTTCCATCTCTCAATTAAAAGAATAGAAAATCTTCCTCTTCATAAGGGCGCACCTCGGGAGCGGGACCCGCAACACGAGCAGAAGATGTCTGGAGAGACAAGGCTGTGAGACAAAAGCACAGCTGCTGTACAGGCATTTAAATGTTCGATGTGCCGCAAGAGATGCAGATCACTAGGCACGACAGCAGCAGCAAGCCAGCAGCTGATCGAGTAAAGACGAGGTAAAAAAAAAAAAAAAATCTGTATTTATTTCCCATTGTATCACTGTTTAAGAGGGGGTTTCGGAGGAGCAACCATGTCTCCTTGGGGTGCGTTCAGCCCCCCTCTTCACAACATGAGTGGCAGAGACACTATTATTATTAAAAAGAGTTTAGAGTAATTAATTTGATTCGGTATTTCAGTATAGTCTGCATTCCTGTATATGACCAACAAATCTATGTTTCCTATTTCTACATGTTTTTTTTAACAGTATATCAATAATTTTAATTCATAATGCATCATGATGCAAAATTAAAAATTCCATAGAATACTACTAGGGTCTGAAAGTGGAATCATCACTGGCGTGAACACATTCACCTCAAGGTACATCAAGTGTTAACTCTAGACACAGAGAAAAGAAAAAGATTTAGTAAAAACTATTAACAATCAAAATAATTGATACAGTTATTAAAAAGCATTACACAGAAGTTGATCAGCCCACTAATAATACTATGACATGATAAAATAATCTTTACCATTCACCAAGATGAGTGAAGCTGCTCTATTACTGATAAGTACAGTAGATCATTCCAGATTTAAACTTGCATGAAGTGAAAGGGTAACTCTGAACATTCTAATTATACTTTATTTCTTATGTCCAGATCTTGTTCAAAAATAGATTTTCCAGAAATTAGGTTAGGTTTGGGTCTGAATTTTGGAAGACTTTATGATGATCAATCTTTATAATACATTTCTCTTTTTTTATCATTTCTCTGAAAGTTATAACTTATTTGTCCTTCCTCACAGTATCAAATTGATGATTTTTATGTTTTTCAGGTGCTCTTAACACAGGGGAAGCATCCAGTCCAAGGACGACCCTAAGGAAGAAACAAAAAAAAGATAGTCTGAAACCTTTTTTCTTTCTGGAATTCCTCAACCAGGTCTTTATGAAGAAAGCTACAATGCATTTGTGATATGACACTGTTCAATTGTAGCATGTGTAAAATAAGCGCTCCTTAGCACCCCTTGAACCCTCAGACGACACGTCAGACACCTGATACAAGTCCAATGTTTGTATTTTTTTATTGTAATGATATGCCCCAAGCACCTCCACTCCTCAACACTCTACTAATAAATCAACAATCACACACAATACCAACTCCTCTACTCCTCCCAGCAGCTCTGTCGCACTCCCTCCCAACTCCGGCTCCATCTGCTGGGGTTACCCATAGTCCCTTTATACCCCTTGACTCGGAAGTGTTTCTGTCCATCAGTCCATATGACTCTTAACACTTCCGGGTCAGGTGAAAACTCCTTTTCTTCAACCTGGAAGTACGTCATTGCTTCTGTCCCCTCGACTGTGAAGTACTTCCGGGTTATAAGGCAAGTAGAAGTCCCTGGGTCTCCCTGCAGTGTCCCCTGGCGGTCCCCATGGTATCCAGCAGGGCTGTGAAGGAAAACTCTAAGGTCCATGATGCCCTGCTGGAACCTGGGGCATCTCCACATTGAAGGGAGGGCTCCACCTGGTGGCTTGGGGGTATTGGCCGGGATAAACGGCCGGTCTCAGTCCACACATGTCAGGCATATACAACCAACAGGGAGATGACTGGGCACAGCACAACACAACCTTCTAGAATCAACCCTCCATAAATCATGTTCCATAATTTTCATCGTAGCCTCCCATCAATAAATCTAAAACAAGTAAAATAAGAAAACAAACTACTGTATATCAGAAAAGCATATCAGACTGTGACAACTCATGGTACGTTTTCAGGAGGGAAGTAAGCTTTAAAGACAATTTATGTCATCTGCAGCCTTTGTGTGAATGATAAGTGTAATGTGTTAATATTTTACAGTTTAAATATGTTTTACTGTGTTTTTCTGTGTATACTGTGTATTTGCTGAATTTCTTCGCAACTGGTCCCCCCACATTATGTCCTTCAGAAAATATAACATTGGATGAAAATCAATAAATTCAAACTGAAAAACTCTTTTCCTGTGACTTAGCATTGTATAAAACTGCTTCTAAAATTGTTCGATGGCTAAAATATTGGTTGGTTTACTTTATTTACAATTTGATTACAAGTATAAATTAACCACCCCTGCAAAATTAAAATGGGAATAAACCACTTACAATACTTCTTCTCCAGGAGACCTGCTTACAGTAAACTGTATTTATCTTTGCCAAAGATTAAGAAACTTACTTATACCAGTATATATCTATCCAAAGGAGGCAACTTTATTTGTGTGTGTATTTTTCTCTTCTGTTGAAAATGTGCTGTATTTTAAATTATACACTATTATATGTGTTCAGTTCTCAGCCAGATTACTGCTTCTGCGAGGTCTGTGTATTCTCTTTGTATCTTTTCCGTACTCTTCCTTTCCACCTCATATCCTTAGGATGTTTAACCTAACATTTAGGTTGATGACATTAAATTTGATCCAAAGGATAAGAGTAGGTGAGTATGTATCCACCATTGTCGCACATATTTATTTAAGTAATAATAAAATTATGCAAGTAATTACTGCGTTTAACATAAATAAATACAAAATATGACTTCTGAATTTCCATGTTACTGTTTTCTTCCTTTTAATCTGTATAGAAGTTGAGGACAGTGTTGAAAACTTTAAATATGCTAACTTATGACAAAATGCATGATAAGGATTGCTATGAAAGTTAGGTACGGTGTGGAATATTACACTCACGCAGTTACAGTAAATGTCTAATGATTTACTATTAAGAATGATTGCTTGAAAAGTCAGTATTTTTTAAATAATTTTATGCTTTTAATAGCGAGGATAATGTAAATAGTAAGGTGGAAAATTGTAATACTAAAGTGAGAGCTGCTGCTGACATAGTCGCTCCTGAAAAGACAGTTTAAAAATCTTCCAGCACTATTATACCATGGAAGACTCAAAGAGTGTCTGATCTAAAGACAACATGCCGGAGAGCTGAGTGTAAATGGAGAAAAACTAAACTGATTATCCACTATGAGATATTGAAGGCTACATTATTAACTATTTCTCTAAAATTATAAATAACAATGCTAGTAATCCCAGAATCTTATTCTGTACAATTGATCGTCTGCTAAACCCAGGTCACTCAATGGAATCCGTCCAAAAAACTTCCAGTGAAACTTGTGAGGTTTTTGCTGTATTTTTTAATCACAAAATTAATGAAATTAGAAATAATATAGTACATCTCTCAATACTGATCCTTTTTAACCCCGATACTCAATTTTAAACAAATTAAATCCCATCACCAGGATAGATTTACCTGATTTATAAAAAATAATTTCTCAACTGGGGGCGGCACGGTGGCGCAGTGGGTAGCGCTGCTGCCTCGCAGTTGGGAGACCTGGGGACCCGGGTTCGCTTCCCGGGCCCTCCCTGTGTGGAGTTTGCATGTTCTCCCCGTGTCTGCGTGGGTTTCCACCGGGCGCTCCGGTTTCCTCCCACAGTCCAAAGACATGCTGGTTAGGTGGATTGGCGATTCTAAATTGGCCCTAGTGTGTGCTTGGTGTGTGGGTGTGTTTGAGTGTGTCCTGCGGTGGGTTGGCACCCTGCCCAGGATGGGTTCCCTGCCTTGTGCCCTGTGTTGGCTGGGATTGGCTCCAGCAGACCCCCGTGACCCTGTGTTCGGATTCAGCGGGTTGGAAAATGGATGGATGGAATTTCTCAACTGAGAACCTCCACTTGCGTCCTTGATCCAATACCAACAAGTTTTTTCAAAGAAGTATCTGGCGTGCTAATTGATAGTGTGGCGGATGGCTGGGGTCCATGTCTGGCTGGGATGCCCCTTCGGTATATGTTCAGGGGGAGCAGCTATGGACTTTGCAATACTTCCCCCTGGACGCCAGATGTCAGCTCCCCCTGGGTTGGAGCGGTGCCTCGGTTTCCCACAGGGCTCCATGGGAATTGGAGATAGGTGCAGCCCTATTGGGTCCCACAGGCGCAGCCGGGGGTGTTGCAGCTGGGACTCCTGAGCCCATATGGGCAGTGTATTCGCCACACCCGGAAGAGCAACCGGAACTCAGCAGTCAACCACCTGGAGCACTGGTGGTGGTGCAAAGAAAGGAAGAGTGTTTGTGCTTGCGTGCTTTACTGGTGGGTTTTGAGACTGTGTTGTGCCTGTGAGTCACGGGGAAGACGTGCCCCACAGGTGAAGAGAATAAAAGTTTATTTGGCTTTTTTATGTACCCCTGGTGAGAGTCTATGTCGGGTCTGGCACCAATATAGCGCCTTTGTTACAATAGTGTTCTTGACATAGTAAACTCATCATTAGATATGGGGGTCTTCCCAGACTGTCTTAAGACTGCTGTAGTTAAACCCTTGTTCAAGAAAAAGTAATCTCAATTCCTGTGCTTTTGAAAATTTTAGACCTATTTCTAACTTGCCTTTCTTAAGTAAAATCCTAGAGAAGGCAGTCATTATGCAGCTAAATAACCACCTCAATAAACATGCTATTCTTGATAAGTTTCAGTCTGGTTTTATAACAAATCACAGTACAGAAACTGGTCAGATTATCTCGGGGCATAACGTGAGCTACCACAGCTATGCTGACGACACACAATTTTATTTATCAATAGCACCTGATGACACCAACACTCTTGATTTACTGATACAATGTCTTACTTGTGTTTCTGAATAGATGAGTAGTAATTTTCTTAAACTAAATAAGGAGAAAACAGAGATTTTAGCGATTGGCAATAATGGATATAATGAGCATCTTAGAAATAAACTTGATCCATTAGGATTAAAAGTTAAGATGGAGGTAAAGAATTTACGGGTAACTATTGACTCTGACCTGAATTTTAAATCACATATTTATCAGATTACTAGGACAGCATTTTTTCACTTTAGAAATACAGCAAAAGTTAGACCTCTTATAAAAACGCAAGATGCTGAGAAATTAGTTCACACTTTTGTTTTCAGGGTTTTTTGAGGCCTGCACCCATTTTTTATTATTATTAACAAGTATAATATGTGTATTTATGTATTGTATAATTTTTTTTAGTTACTGTTTTTCATATTTTTATGTATTTTCAATGATGGTTGTAATTATGCATCATTTCTTTAAACGTCCTGATGCCCCTTGTGCTTTGTGGGTTGAGCTCCAAGACGTGGGACCACCCTGGCAGCCCTCCTTCTTAACTGTCACTCTGGCTATTTAAGGCAACAACTTAGTAAGTGCAAATCAAGGATTCATTGTCCTTTTGTTTGTAAGTATTTCTAATTTCTTTGGAGTTTCTGTTTTGTGTGACTTTCTTGTTTCTATTTAAGGATTTTGTCTTTTGGATTGTGAACTGGACTGTTCACTTAGGATTGCCTTTTAGGCGACTTGTGTTTGACCTGTTTTGAACATTTTCCTTGCATTTTTCTTTTTTTTTCTATTAAACTCTTTCATATATAGATTATATGTTGCCCTTCTGTGCACAGCCCAAGGTTTTGGTCACCTTTCTCTTGTGGTGCCTTTGATATTTTTGAAGAGTTTTCTTATTTTTTTACCAGTTTACCATGTTTGGGGTCTGCTAAGCTGGATGCCTGTAGTTAGCAATTTCAAGACCAGCTGGATTTGGATTGAGTCCCCCTGGGCAGGCTGGTTAGATTTAGGTCTTGCCTTTACAGTCATTTTAGAAGGCCTCATTCCCCTTTTACTATGTTTGGGACTCTAAATCACAACTTATGCTGTAACCTTGAACAGGTGAAATAGATCCCTCCTCTGTAAAGCTGAAAAATAAATTGATGCTAAGAGCATTACTTTTGGATGAGCCATATACTTTAGTCCACCATTGACCTTTGATATTATTATTTACAATTTTGAAAGAAGAAAACTACAATGATATTATAGTACTTACTGTTTCTCAGATTTGTAATAACTGATTTGAATGTTATTGATTAAGTATTGGAAAGTCTGTATTAAATGTATTAAAAAAGCTTACTTCAGCTTAATTTCTAGTCAATCCAAAACAATGCAACATTATATCCTGACTCTTATATACATTACCTTTGTGGACAGGAATTTCCTGTATTTTTAATTTGATAATAAAATTAGAAAGAACATTGTTGTGATTGCTCTGGCCTATGTTTTTTTACCAACAAAGGAGAGGAAGACGCAGATCTTCAATTCAAAAAGGCAATCCCATGAGGCTTTAGTTTCTTGTTTATGATGGGCACTGATTTTTCCAGTAGTATAAATTTAGCAATATTTTACCAAAAAAGCATGTGTTTTACATATTTGGAGCATAAAACTGGATACCTGGATTATGCAATACAAGTAATGTAAGTTATTTTTTTTTCTTTTTTCAAAGGATGTTTTCACATTATTTGCTGTCATGCAGCATTGGTCACTATTGCCTTCTATTATATCATAAACATTTTTCTCTCCATTCTGCATGAAAACATGACATTAAATTTTTTTTCTCAGCCATCATTACAAAGTACATGGGTTAAGAAACATATAAAAATATATCCTTTATGGGTGGAGTTTTCCTTTATGCCTGCGGTGGGTTGGCATCCTGCCCGGGATTGGTTACTGCCTTGTGCCCTGTGTTGGCTGGGATTGGTTCCAGCAGACCCCCGTGACTCTGTGTTCGGATTCAGCGGGTTGGAAAATGGATGGATGGATGGTATTCCTTTATGCTCACGGAAACTTTTAGTTTAGAAAAGAGCCAATGCAGAAACAAATATTAATGACCTCCGCTTATTTCCATACATTTCAATACCTTTCTATTAAAACATCTGTCTCATTAGTATATGAATTTATATTTCCAAATCCAAAATAAAACATAAATAAAATAAAACTAAGATAATAAAAATAAATCTAAGAACATAAGAGGCACTTTTTGAAAATGCTTTATTATTTTTTTTTCTAAATCTTCAGAAAAATAGTCAGTTTGGCATTTTTCACACAATGCCATCTAGTGGCTAAGAATGAATCTGCATTAAATCTGCTTAAAGACAGATAAACATACTGTAACTGGGTATTTTTTTATTTCTTATTGGATTCATGCTAATATGAATAAAAACATTTTTTATTATACTTTTAATTCTGTTTTCATATACTAAATTCTTAATTTTATAATATACTATGTTATGGCTTTGAATCAAAGTTAATGATCAAGGCAATGTGGTGTATTGGTTAAGTATTTGGACCTCAGACCCTGAGGCGGTGAGATCAAATCCTGCTACTGACACTGTGGGATCATGAGCAAGTCACTTTTCCTGCCGGTGCTGCAATTGGAAAACCAACAGAAATTCAACAAATTGTGTCATAAATGTTGTAAGTCGCTTTGGATAAAGGCATCAGCCAAATAAGTAAATGAAATGTAAATGCCATTTCAGAACATTAGAATTTATCACTATAATTCCATTATGAAACCCTTTCAAATTTCTCTTTCAGTGCATCCATGGTTCTCTTTTGTGCATGTCTGAACGATATATACAGTATACCATAGCATATTTACTGATGTTGATACATGTAGCACAGAGACATTACAACAATGGCAAGCAAAGCCCAGATATAGCAATGAACTATTGGGATATGGGAAAAAGTGACTTTGGTCCATTTCATGTCTGTTCAATAAAAATGCAAACATCACATAAGTATGTACAGTTTTTCTTCCATATAATTAGTAATTAGAACCAATTTGGATTAGTACTTATTTTCTTAGTTGGAGGGATATGAAAGTAGCTGGAAAACTACATAAACAAAGGCAGCATCTGTTGTAGCAAATAATTGCTTAAGTTATCAATTGAAGAAACATGGTGCTGTGCTTAAATAGTTTTATTAAAAAATGACCAGCTAAGAAATTAGGGTTGTTAGGTATCACCAAAATTTCCAAAATGCAATCTGCCTGCACAAAGGTGTTTAGAGAAAGAGGAGTATATCCAAGAAAAATTGTTTTTATTAGCTTGGACAATTAGAACCAGCAAAAAAGGAAGAAGGCCACAAGCTTTATTAATTGTTTAAAAACCATTTAGATTAATAGGATATATGTATTTATTTTTATAATAACCTTTTAAACTCTATATAGTGTTTTCACTTTTGCAATCATCTAAGCAATGCTCAGAAGCTAGATAAAAAGCAAATAAAACGTTTGGTTATATTGTAAAAACTGTTAAATACAAATCAAGAGATGTTATATGCAGACTGTATAATACACTAGTGAGACTGCATCTGGATTATTGTATGCATTTCTGGTCAATATGCTATAAAAAAGACACAGCAACACTTGAAGCTGAGCAGAGGACATATGCATATCTTGTACTCTTTCAGACTCAGAGAATTATACCTGTTTAGCCTTAAGTAGAGGAGACTGTGTGGGGACTTAATCCAGGTCTTCCAAATTCTCAAAGGCAGTGATAAAATAGATGCAACATAATTCTTTTAACTTAAGAGTGAATCATGTACTTGAGGACACCAGCGGAAATTAGGGGAACTGCACTTAACACTTCTTTACCCAAAGAGTTCTGGGAATCTAGAACAAACTACTGAGACATGTAGCTGAAGCAGAAAGACTGATGACCTTTAAGAAGTATCTGGATAAGATATTGGGACAGCTAGGCTATTAGGTAAAGAAATGAGCCAGATAGACTGAATGGTCTCCTCTCATTTGTCAAATTTCTTATGTTCTTACATCTCTGATTACAAACCTAGTACTTAGTGACCACTTTAGAAGAAACACCTGCTTAGTGACACCCCATCTGGCCTTCAGAATAGCCTGAAAATTTTCAATATCCTGGTCCATGCTGACTCAATAGCATTGTGCAGTTTCTGTTGGTTATTCTACCTCTTTCTGAAGGAGCTCCATTGGACTGAGATCTAAGGACTTTGCAGGGCACTTCCGAAAGGTGAAGTTACTTTCTTGTTTTTTGGTCCAGCGATAGATGAGTTGAGCTTTGGGATATGATACTGCGTATTATCCTACTTGATGTATCAATGTATCCATTTGACAAAGTGTACACTGTGGCCATGGTGAGCAGCAATGCTTAGATATCCTGTGTCACATGTGCCGAAAAACATTCTCCATATCATTAAGGTGCCAACACTAGCACTTAGTGTTCCATTGATACAAGGAAGAATACATTAATGGGTCATGCTGTTTAGTCCAAATTTAGATTGTACTATCTTCTTGTCATAGCAAAAATCCAGATTTTTCTATTTTCCAGATTTCAGTCATATGGTTTTGGTAATCACTTGCAAACTGTAGCCGGTTCTTCACAGATGGGAGTGGACCCAGTGAAGTCCTGTGCCACAGAGCCTATCTGCTTCAAAGTCCAATGTATTGTGCATTCAGAGATGCACTTCTATACACCACTCTTGCAGGTATACTTTAATGGAGTATTTGTGGCCTTTCAGTTATCTTAAAATACTCTGGCTATTCATGTCTAAAATGTCTGATTTACAAGGCATTTTCATCTACAGAACAGGCACTTACTAGATGTTTTTTTGTTTATTGCATCATTGCTTATGAACTCTTGAGAATGTAGTATATTAAAATCCTAGTATTTGAGCTGTTTCTGAGAGTCATGTTGGTCACTTGTCTTGTCCAATATAATGTTTGGTTAAAAAATAACAAAATCTGTCAAACTTGCCTGCATAATACCATGATCAGCTAATTGGAGAAGGAACCTATTGTATTTGCTAAGCACATGCTCAGCACATACTGTAATAAAGTGGTTAATGAGCTGTATGCTTAGACTTACAACATGAATAATGTACCTCTTGGGTCATAATTTTCATCTGCGTTTGACCTTTAACCACATCTATTTTTACAGTAAGAGATGCAGTTTACAGTGGAGTGTACACTTTAAATTATATATACATGTAATATACTGTAGCAGTGCTGATGTGAGTAAATACACAGGTGAGAATCTGTGAAGGGATGGAATTGGAGCCATTTGTGGAGGAGCACCTTCATTTTTCAATAGATTTTCCCAACCATTGCCACCTTCCTCCAATGACAAGTCTCCCCACACCATCCCTACTACATCAACAACTCCTACCACATCAACTGGAATGGCTAGTGACAAGTCCACCTCTGACCATCAGAGTGGGCTGTCCAAAACTGAACACCAAATAAGCAGACAACTGAGGAACCTACACACCAAAAAAGTTACAGAACCAGATGGAGTCAGTCCCCCAAGTTCTTAAGGCATATGCTGACCAATTTCGTGGTGTCCCCTTTCACCTGCTCAGTCTGACCCTAAGGCTTCAGAAAGTGCTGATGCTGTGGAAAACATCCTGCATTACCCCTGTTCCAATGAATTTGTGCTCCTCTTCATCTAATGACTACAGACCTGTGGCGCTTACTGTATGTCTCACGTCATGAAGACTTTTGAGAGACTGGTCCTGCACTATATGAGTCCTCTTGTGGTAGACAACCTAGATCCACTGCAGTTTGCCTATCAGACAAAGATTGGGATGGAGGATGCAATTATCTATCTACTCCATAAGGCTTATTCTCACCAGGACAAAGCTGGAAGCACCGTGAGGATTATGTTTTTTGATTTCTCCAGTGCCTTTAATGCCATCCAGACATCCCTGTTAAGGGGTAAACTCAGAAGAGCCTATGGTGTCCTGGATAATTGACTAGATGTTGGGCAGACCGTAGTTTGTGAGACTCGAGGACTGTGTTTCTGATACGGATGTGAGCAACACTGGAGCACCACAAGGAACAGTCCTATCTCCTTTTCTCTTCACTCTGTACACCTCAGACTATAAATGTAACACGAGGGCATGTCACTTGCAGAAATTCTCAGATGATTCCGTGCTTATGGGGTGTATTGATAAGAGGGATGAGACAGTCAGGTGGAAAAGTTTTTTTGTTTTGGTGGAGAATGAACTTAACATCAGTAAAACAAAAGAACTGGTTATCGGCTTTTGCCGAACCAAACAGCCTCTGCACCAAAGAGCCTCCATGTCCAGTCACTATTCAGGGAGTGAATGTATAAGTGGTCCACTCCTACAAGTACTTGTGGTTCCACATTAATGACAGCTTAGACTGGTTTTGGAACACAGAGGCACTATATAAGAAGGGGCAGAGGAGGCTCTTTTTCCTTAGGAGACTGCATTAAATTAAGAAGTGACATCCTTCACATCTGCCACAACTGTGTGATGGCAAGTGCAATATTCTGAGCTGTGTTGTGCTGAGCCAGTAGCATCACTTCAAGAGAAGCCCCATGTATCAACAAGCTACAGTAAGTAAAAGTACAAGGTCAGTTATAGGATGCACCCTGGATCACCAGGAGGTAGTAGCAATGGGGAAAATTAAAACAAAACCAAGTGCCATTATGAACAATGCTGCGCATCCTCTCTCTGACACAGTAACACTGAATACTTATAGCCAATGAAATATTTAGCAAAAGTGTGTCAGGAAATGCTACTGGGAATCCTTTATACCAACAGCAGTATATCAGCATAATGCCTCACTGTGACTGTGACAGCCAAGTCAGAAGTTTTCTTTTTTGATTTTTTGTCATTCTGACGTATGTTCAGACCATATTGTGTGTGTGTATTGTGAGGGATGGCCAGGAAACTTAGTTGGCTGGGGCCTCCTCAATGTGGAAGGACAGGGGGCAGACAGCCTGCATAGGGCATTGCCTACCATGGATCGCTAGATGGCAGTCCCCCTGGATTGCCGCAGCACCCCAGATTCCCACAGGCATCATGGGAACTGGAGTCATTTGACTCAGCCCTGTTGGGTTCCATGGATGCTGTGGGGACTAGAGAGCCCTACTTTGTGGTGTTCCAACATTACCCGGAAAGGGTTACATAAAAGGAGCTGGCTGCCTCAACTTCAAGAGCCAGAGTTGGGAAGAGGAGGATGAAGCTTGCTGGGAGGAGCAGAGGAGGCAGAGAGTGAGATAGATACAGAGTACTTCTGTAATACTGAACTGTATTGTGCGTGGTTGTGGTGTGGGAAACGATTGCTGAAAGAGTTACCACAATAAAAGCAGGCAGTAAAGGCAGTACCTGACCATGGGCCACTAGATGGCAGCCCCCCTGGGTTGCAGCAGTGCCTCGCATTCTCACAGGGCTTCATGGGAGTTGGTGTTAAAGACAGCCCTGTTGGGTTATGGGGTGCTGCCAGGGGAGCTGCAGAACCATACTTGGTCAGGCTTCAACCAAACCTGGAAGTGCTAATGATCCACCTGGAATACTCCCGAGGGCGGCTTAAAAGGAGCCAGCAGCTATTACTCTAGGAGCCATAGTCGGGAGGTAGAAAACAAAGCTTGCTGGGGCATGAGTTGAGGCGAAGAGGAACAAGACAGTGATAGAAGAAAAGTACTGTGATATTTGCTTAACTGCTGCTTCATTGTACTGTGCTATTGAGGGGAATGACAGAGAAGCATTTCTCCTCGAGAATAAATGTGTGCTTTGTGAAAAACTTGTGTCTGTTGTCTGTTTGTGTCGGGTTTGGGCAGCTAGTGCTGCCCCTGCAGGCTACTATATATATATATATATATATATATATATATATATATATATATATATATATATATATATATACATTATTTTTTTAAAGAACTTCTGTAAAAAGCCTAATTTTCCCCAGGGACAAATAAAGTAGTATCTATCTATCTATCTATCTATCTATCTATCTATCTATCTATCTATCTATCTATCTATCTATCTATCTATCTATCTATCTATCTATCTATCTATCTATCTATCTATCAGAATTGGCCATGTTGTTTTTTGACAGCTGCACACTGTTCCAGTCATATTCTAGACAGATGAGTGGCATATACTTCTATATGTACAAATATTTGGATTAAAAAAGTTAGAAAATGTATGTATGGTGCAACATTTGGTTGTATTTGGGCACCTACTTAACCATTTTGAAAACTGGGGGATATCCAATTTTTATTTATTAACTATTTTGTGACATCCCTTCATCCATCCATTTTCAATACCTGCTTTTCCAGAGCAGTGCCTCAGGGGAACTGAAGCCTCATGCAGGGCAGGAATGATTCCTGGACAGGGTGAAAACACAAAGAGTAATATTCAGAACAGTGATAGTATAATGTAATTACATGTATCAGTAAAGTACATAAAATACATGTTTTTTATTTACAACATTATGTATTTAAAAATAGTAATGCGTGAAACAATTTATATGAAACTGAACTTACAGCAAAACCTACTGTTTCACTTTGCAAAAAATTCACAAAACTAATTGAGCATTGCTTCCAGTGAAATTTGTGCCATTTGCATAAGAAGAAAGAAGTTTAGTCTTCTCTATAAGTATTTAAATGTTTTACATTTACATGTGCCTTACTGTTATTTAGTTTTAAAATAAAATACAGTAGTGAAAAAAAATCAACTGACTCATTTCCTGTCAAATGTAGACATGTTGTTATTCCAACAGACATTTTCTAGTAGTACAATCCCCACTTTGCAAATTATGATGACTATCTTTATGATCACACAATCCTAAAGATGCACTACAGATAAAAAAAGAAATCTGAAGCTCCACAGTGCTTGAAGCATGCATATCCTCACCCCTCTTCTACAGGAATCAAGAAATAGGAACAGTGGTTAATAGGTAACTTCTGTTTCCCATTTAATGTGGTTTTCTTATGTAATGTGCGCAACAGTGCATTTTAACATTTATTCATGTGGAAAATATACAGCATATACCATTTGTAAAAAATTCGGAAGTGAGCATCAGTAGGCTTTGCGCTCTAGAAAATTAACTGTACTATTCTATAACATTTCAGTAATTATTTACCGCTCTGATGCTAATCTTTCTGATCATAAAATAGGTCATTACGATAGCAATTAACGAGAAGAAATCATAATAAATTGCAGAATAACGGTAATTTGAGAGTTCCTCTAAAGTGCCACATTGGCTCAAAAACTAATCAGCACCATCGTCATCTCATAACAGGCTTAAGTTTCAAGTTTGCTATTTTTCCGTCCAGCCGTTTTAGCTCTAGACTGTCCTCAAGAAACTGTGACACACAGACAGACAGACACACACCAATCATCGAGATACCAATCTTTTCTGTATCATGGGACCCTAAAACATTGAGATCTAAATTTTTAATAAATCTAAAGCCTTTGCTCCTCCCCTATATGGAGTCTATGGAGTCCTGCCACGTGCAAAAGTTCGCTGACGACACTGCTATCGTGGGCTGCATCAGGAGTGGGCAGGAGGAGGAGTATAGGGACCTAATCAATGACTTTGTTAAATGGTGCGACTCAAACCACCTACACCTGAACACCAGCAAAACCAAGGAGCTGGTGGTGCATTTTAGGAGGCCCAGACCTCTCATGGACACCGTGATCATCAGAGGTGACTGTGTGCAGATGGTGCAGACCTATAAATACCTGGGAGTGCAGCTGGATGATAAATTAGACTGGACTGCCAATACTGATGCTCTGTGTAAGAAAGGACAGAGCCAGTTATACTTCCTTAGAAGGCTGGCATCCTTCAACATCTGCAATAAGATGCTGCAGATGTTCTATCAGACGGTTGTGGCGAGCGCCCTCTTCTACGCGGTGGTGTGCTGGGGAGGCAGCATTAAGAAGAAAGACGCTTCACGCCTGGACAAACTGGTGAGGAAGGCAGGCTTTATTGTTGGCATGGAGCTGGACAGTTTGACATCTGTGGCAGAGTGACGGGCGCTCAGCAGGCTCCTATCAATTATGGAGAATCCACTGCATCCAATAAACAGTGTCATCTCCAGGCAGAAGAGCAGCTTCAGCGACAGACTGCTGTCAATGTCCTGCTCCACTGACAGACTGAGGAGATCGTTCCTCCCCCAAACTATGCGACTCTTCCACCCGGGGGGGTAAACGTTAACATCTGTCATACATTGCTGGGGGTCAGACCCGGCTGGGACACCTGGAAGGACCAAGACGGGGCACATTTGTCCTCCGGGCCACGAGGGGGCAACCGCCCTGGAGTAGAAGAGGCCCACGGAAGGGGAGCAGGAAGGCTCAGGACCGTTGGGGCCTCTGTTCACCGCCAGGGGGCGCCCCGAACCTCAAGGAGTCCAGGACTTATGTACTTCCACCACACAGATGAAGGACGATCCTTCCAGGGTCACCCGGAGTGCTTCCGGGTGATCTCCTGACGCTTCCGCCACACCAGGACGTGACGTCAGGTAGAGTACCTGGAGCTCATCCGGGTGAGGATAAATGGGGCTGCCTCCCTGCTGTCATTGAGCTGGAGTCGGGAGCAGGAGCAGGACGAAGCTCCTCGAGAGAGAGGACAGGTGGCGCAGGGACGAGGAGAGAGAAAGCCCAGGAGAGAGGTGACTGGGGCTGAAGGCACTGTGAGTTGTGCGGGACTGTGAATTAAGTAGTGTTGTTGTGTGGAGAAGACAAATAAAAAGAAGTCTTTTGATAAAGATGTGGTCTCAGACTGGTGGTGTCCGGGCAAATATCACACATCATACAAAGTTATTGTCTGTTTTTACCTGCACTATTATCAATCTTTGATATTGTTTTTTGTATCAGTATGCTGCTGCTGGAGTATGTGAATTTCCCCTTGGGATTAATAAAGTATCTATCTATCTATCTATCTATAGACAATAGGTTATGGTGGGGGAGGGCGCAAAGCAAAAATCACTGCGCTTCTCCACAGTGATGTGAATGAGTAACATAGAAGGAGTTGATTTTCCTGATATGCAAGAAATTTTATGCATTATGCTGCTCCAGAAAACAACACAGGTAAACAGGAAAGTGTGAACAAAGCTTAACACTAGAATCCCTGAAGCCTACGAAAAAAGTCACAATCCCAGGCTACCTTAAATTTCTTTGCATCTCTTCATTAGTGTGTTTGTTTTGTGAATGTGTCAAGCAGCACAGGCAGCAAGCAGCCTACCCCCACTGATGCAGCTGATGCCGCACAGAAGAGGTTCAGAGCTCAAGTCTGTTTATCTGGGTGTGAGGTGCCTTGAATTGTAGAGGGTAAATAATATGTACTCATTTGGAATACATACATCTATCTATCTAAAAAGTACACAATGAACAACATGGTAAGTTGGACTGGAAACGAAATTGAAGATGAATAGCGCAATGAGAAGAACTAGTAAAGATGTCAATTTCCCAAAGAAGATTTAAGTACTTCACATCTCCTGAGCCCCACAGTAGGATTTAGGCAGGGTACATGTCCTTCACAACACCATGGGGTGTTACGACATTATATGCACATATAATATAAATTCTTGTCATTATCAGAGTGCTATTTCTGTTTTCATTTTTCATAAATTCTCACTCATATGTACTGTATATAATGTGTAACAAAATCAAAAATGTTTTCTAAACCACTCAAACCCTTCATCTATTTCTGTCTTTTTAAAAATAGCATTTCAGGTTCCTCATTAAGATAAACACATATATGTACTAATGAAAACAATTGAGCAGCCAGCACTTTTAATTGGTTATCAATTAAAAATGCAATAAAAAACCTGAAAATCTTAAACAAATAAAATACAATAAAGAAAGTAATGTACACATTGCATTACGCATTAAAACAAAAACAACAATTAGAAACCTTTTGAAGTTCATATAAAAGTAAATCCTGCAGTATTAATCATCATTAAGACCTCCAACAAAAAGCTGTGGTAAGTCATCTACTTAAGTGAGAAGCTTCATTAACCTTACAAATTTGCTTCCAAGTTAGTACATGGCTTTGATAAAAAATCTGTCATGTCTTCTGTACTTTCCAGTCAAGGCTAATCCTTTTACAAGATCGTTCTTGTATATACTTTTGAAGCCCATTATAACCAGACCAATTTTGATACTATATACAGTATAACAAAATTGGTAGAATTATGTTGTAACGTGGAATAACATTGTTACATAGGTTTGGCACGACACCACTGAAAGGTTGACGACCCCTAGTCTAGCTCATCAGTAGGTCACATAGGCAATATCGATAACCTCAAAAGTGGTTTCCATAACAATGAGTCGTATCCATCCATAGTTAACAGCCCTCAGATTTTATATCAGAGTGCCTTACAAGTTCATTGAAAAAATGTTGGTTTTTCATTTAATAGTAAACTTAAAGAGGAAATATTGTGCCAGTATTTTTGGTGCAATGCTTCTTTTATAATGACTAAGAAAACCGAATAGCATTCTCTTCTGACCACTTCTGGCTGCTCTCATATGGTCTCCTTTTAAAAATTATGTTAAAATTTCCTTTTTGGAATGACCTATACTACACTAGATCTCCTGAAAAGAACACTGAGTGTCGCCAGTTGTATTTTGACTCCTACAACTTGTCACTTTTAGTTTCTTTATCAAAGATGACAAATTATATAGTCAATGTTTTCCTTTTTGTGTGTAATGCACATGAAGAGTGTATTGCTATTGTCAGGGATGGCCAAGTAAACCTACAGATTTACAGCATTTAAACTCCTATTTTTGCTGTAGTTGTCTTTTACCAAATTGTTTGAACTTTTAACGTAACTGTGTCAGTGTAAAACAGATGTTTATAGTATTTTGTTTTAACAAGGTACAATGTACCAAATGGTTCAATAAGTGAAGGCAAATTATCAATTATGTAAACTGATTAAAAATTACATTTCTTGCACTGAGAACGTATTGAAAACAGAAACATGAAATATGTACATAGAAATAAAAAGAAATCAATAGGGAATATACTTTTGTATCCAGTGATACCAAATAAATATTCAGCAATTAGAAGTGTTCTTTTAAGGTATTTTCTATTGAGATCAGGCACTGTGCACTTGCACATACTGTATTTACAACTATGACTTCTCTGCACTCATTCAGTTGTATTTGCATTGTCACAAACTGAAATGGCATTGTTACAATCTAGGTGTGTAGCAAAAGTAAATATTTAACTTGTTTCATTCTGCTGTGTCTATATGCTATATTATCTCAGTAAATTGGTCAGAATACAAGCTGGCGTTACAGCCATAAACTTTCGAAGGAAAAGTTTGGCTGACCACAATTTAGGAGATGAATGGCAACAATTTAATTTCTCTAATTTCTAAATGTTGGAATTAGTGCCAGGATAAATCCAATTTAATATGCACTTAATGGTACAAGAGATTATTTTGTTGTGATCTTTCTGTTACTGTATAGGTTGCTATTGAACAGAAAGAAGTGTACAATGAGCATTTTGAAAGTAGACTTCCATAATAACTCAAACAAAATATGTGAGGATCTTGGGTATAACAGGCCTTGAGGAACTGACTCTGGGGCAAGGCCCACCAGCAAGGTTTGACAGCTAAGGGATGGTATTCTAAAGCAGGGGTCCCCAACCCCCAGTCCGCGGCCCACTACCGGTCCGCAGCCATCTGACAGCCGGGCCGCGAGAGAACTGCCGGCAACGGCGACTCACTCAGACTTTTCAGAACGCTTGGCGGGCGGGGCTTTGCAGCGGTGCAGAGAGGAGAGAGACCGAGGTGAGAGACTATTACAACAAAGTATTTTTATGGTCCCGACAGTTTCCCCATATGACATGAGTCTATAGAAATCACGTTACTACGAAGTACATTCAGCAGATGCTTTCATTACAACGAAGTGACCTTGAAATGCTTGAACGAATCATCCACAGAGCAGTTAGATCTGTGGTCGCAGCTCAGTTGTGCACGTTTGCACAACGATCCCCAAACAGAAACATTGTAAAAAAATCTCTTTCTTCGAACTTTCCTCGTACTGTTTTTTTTTTTTTGCTGTTTTTGTTGTCTGTGGTTTTCATTGATTCCTTTTGCTTATTGCTTGTCAACATTTGAAAAACATCCATTGGAATTTAACTCATTGTCACCATCCTATAGAAATGGCAGACACGAAAAAAAGATTGCAGTGTTAATGTTTGTGATGTGCAATCTGTTGGATTGGCAAATGTAAAGCATATGTCTTTGTTATATGCAAAAAAAGAAGAAAAATATCAGATTGCAAACGTATGCGAACTGCTTAATAACTTTCATAATAATAGAAATGTTATGTAAATTGTGTATAAAACTGCCCCCCCCAACCAACAAGCAGTACAAAGGCATTTGGTGGAACTGGATCAACTTCAGTGGCTGCAGTCATTTAGATGTTTGTGAAGCTATTCATTGTCAAGCCTGCAGAGATGATTATTTTTTGAGAAGGTCTTACCTTGTGTCTCTTCAGTAAGGAAGACAGAATAAATCAAGTAGTCTCTATTTTTAAAAAAGTTTGTGCTGAGGTTGTGGAACAAAGATTTGTACAACAGGTTGGGAGGAGAATTCAGTGACAATGGAACAATAGACTACTAGCTTGTGTTGTGTTTTAAAAGTTGAGAAATGTGCCAATGTGGATCTCTTAAGATCCTCACATACCCAGTGTAGAAAATACTGCAGGATACATTAAATGGATGGTGCTCTGAATCTGGAAGTTGACGAGGACACTTTCACACTGTATTTTTCCTGTCATTTCATTGTTTCTTATAGGTATTTGTTTGCTCTAGGTGTCACATATACTATTGAGCAACTCCTTGAGCATGCTTTCTATGTGTGAATGATGTTACTAACTGCATAAAAGTGGCCTATTATATTAAGTGTAGTATATACAGCCTTGTGGAAAGGCACCAGAAGCAGACCCTGGCAACTGTCATTTTCTAGCTGGGCTTCGTTCCTGGCTCCGCCCCTTTTCTTTTTTACAGATGAAATTTGCTCCCTTCCCCTATTACTGTAAATTTTTTTCAGTATAATTTGGAATCAATTACAGTAGAACATTTAATTGGTCTAAAGCCCTCAGGTGTTTCAGCCAATAAAGCTACAGTTACTGGAGGGAAATAAATGACTCTGTGATGCCTCATTTATTTGCTTTTCATCTGAGTAGGTCCTTGATTTTCCATTAAGTATATTTAAGTTAGGTTTTGATTATTCTGGTTTTGACTTTGGCTCAGTTCTACTTTAAAGTTTTCATTGTTCCTTGGGGTTGGTTATTTGGTATTCCTGAATTCAACATTTATTTTGAAAATGTATTCTTAAATTCAACATTTATTTTGAAAATTTGCAATCTGACAAAAATATATTTATTGTCCCTGTTTTTCTTTTGGATTTTAAACTTTTTTAATCTTGTGTTTGCTTATTTCTCTGATTTTCTGTTTTTTTAATGTTTACCATAGCTTGTTCCTTCACCCTGTTCCTTTTTTGTAGCTTATTTTCCTTTTTCATTTGTTCTTTTGCTAATGGTTTCTCTTATTGACTTTACTTTTTTCTATAATTAGTTACTGGAGGGTTATAATAGTTTAGGCCTTCTACCTAACCTTTAGTCACAATAGCCACATAAGAGGAATTATATATCCCAACCACCCTGGGAGCAACTAGGAATTCACAAAGATATTCTAGATACTTGTACCATGGACATGGAATTCTAGTCTGCCCTGCTGGTACCTTGCCCATGACAAACTCTGTAGATAGAAAATTACTTTTATATATTAATATTACATTTTTTTACAATATTTACATTAACTGTGTTTTACCTGCCTGCTAAAGTAGCTCATTTTTAACTCTTTAAAAATAATGATTTATTAGTGGTGTTAAGTGTAACCTCATCCATATTTTCCAAAAAAAACTAACTAATTGAAAGAGCAGGTTATTTGTTAGGCTCATCTGAATGCCTGAAGAAAACTAGTAAAGTGGCATTTTTCTTGCACTATGACAACATATTTTTTTCTCTTCACAATAGCGGCTTGACGTTATTAATAATCCTTAATAGTATTTCTGTGACCTTAGAAAGCCTTTCAGTATTCATTCATGCCATATGCATAATAGATAATTGGTACAGAAAACATCTCAATTAACTAAAATATTAGTTCTTTATCAACTGTCTAATTCTTCACTTATCATTGCATTTCAAATATTATGTTACACCACTCCTTAGTTTGCTCAGCTGCAGATATACAACTTGAGAAAATGCAGGCTAAGACGTGTTACAAACATACCAAGACAGAAACCAGTAGCCAAGTGTTTCTGTAGGTTATTTTGATGTGTTAGAACTGCCAAAATTATACCCTTTGCCTGCAATTTAAACTAGGCAGTTCTCAATTTATAAGTTTTTCCTTTTGATATTTTATATTTTTAGTTATTTAATCAGTCAGTGAGTTAATCAGAGATTATATATGGATCTTCCACATTGTTCATATGTATATATTATATATGTATAATATTATGTAGTGTCCTTCAGAGAAAAAGGATTGGCTTGTAAATATACAAATTAGTTCAGATATACATATATATCAGTTAAAATACAATGGTTTGAATACATCTGTTCAGGTAAATACAATGTTTGATATATAATATATATATTGTGGCGGACGGCTCGGGGTTATGCCCAAACAGGATGCCTGGAAGGACCGGGAGAGTGACTATACTTCCCCTGGACCATGAGAGGGCAGCCGCCCTGGTCTGTATGGGGGCCATGGGAACCGAGCACGGAAGCTCAACCCTATTGGGGCCCGTGGCCACCACAGGGGGGCACCTGGAGGATTGTGGAGCCCTGGATGTCAGCACTTCCACCACTCCCGGAAGTGCTGTCGGAAGATCGTCACAGAGCACCCGAAGCACATCCTGGTGATTATAAAAGGGGTCACCTCCCTCCAGTCGGAGAGCCGGAGTCGGGAGGAAGAAGACAAAGCTTGGGAGGAGAGGAGTAAAGGCAGCAGAAGGAGAACTCCAGCTGGGAGAGACAGGCCTATTAAGGATGTTTAGTGCACTGTCACTGTGTTGTGTGCTAGAACTATAATTAAAACATATGTGTTTTCAGGACATTCTGTGTCTGCCTGTTTGTGTCCAGGCTGGTTTACCACTATATATAGTGTATATATATATATATATATATATATATATATATATATATATATATATTTTTCTCCCTTCGTGGATCTCCAGTTGCAAATATGCAAACCGTATCACAGACCTTCTCTTCCATTCATATATATATAAATAAATATATATATAGTCACACACACACGTTTAGGAAACAGTCAACAAACCCAGAGGTGAGTGAAATCCCGCGAGACAAAGGGTTTGTATGGGGTTCTAACATCTCTCTCTCTCTCTATCTGCAGATCCAAAGAAGACAAATAATAAACCAACTCACTTACCTCCACCGTATCCAGGCTCCCAAAATGGCTATTCCACATCAGGGTCCACAACAAAGACGTCAGTTTTCACTCCCCGCCGAATATGTCACTTCCGACTTCAGTCTTTTGGCGTCACTTCCGTCCCCCGTTGGTGACGCCATTTCCGCTTCAATCAACACTGCCATCTTTGTTTCCCTATTAATACCCTCGATGTAAAGTTGTCAAATGTTTTTTGATCATTTAGACGAACATCTAAACTCTTTTTTGTTGTCGGTTTGACATTATATGGGGCTACCACCCCAAAACTTCTCGAGTAGCCTGTCTACTTGTTACAATACATATTGTGAAGGACACCCGGCAGGGACGCCCCTGCTGCATCTATTCCGGGGGAGCCACCATGGGCAGCTCAGTACCTCCCCCGGGACGCTTGGTGGCAGCCTCCCTGGTGGACGATGATTCCCCAACCTGGCACAAGGCTCCATGGGAGATGGAGTCCTCCACAGCCTGGTTGGGGGCTTGGATGGCTGCCAGGGGGAGCTGCATGGACTTTCCAGCCCAGCTGGTCAACTCGTCAGCCCCACCCGGAAGGTCAATTAGGATCAGGTAATCAAGCACCTGGAACGCTTCCGGGTGGGGTATAAAAAAGGCCAGCCACCACCACTCGAGAGAGCCAGAGTCGGGAGGAGGAGGACTAAGCCTGTGGAGGAGTGGTGGTGCTGAGGTGGATATAGAGAGAGTTTGTGAGTGTATTTGGGACTGTGTTGGGCCTGTGGGACACGGGGAAGGCGTGCCCCACGGCTGAAGAAAGAATAAAAACTGTTTTATTTAAGTACGTGCCTCTGCCTGAGTCTGTGCCAGGTCGGGCGCTATATAGCGCCTTTTACAATATATATATATATATATATATATATATATATATATATATATATATATATATATATATATATACACACATCAATTATCCAACCCGTTATATCCTAACTATAGGGTCACAGGAGTCTGCGGGAGCCAATCCCAGCCAACACAGGGTGCAAGGCAGGAAACAAACCCCGGGCAGGGTGCCAGCCCACTGCAGTATATATATATATATATATATATATATATATATATATATATATATATATATATATATATATATATGGTTGAAAAAATAGTTTACTGTCAAATAATGCAAAGAGTACGCAACATGTGTTTCGCCCTAATTCTGGGCTCATCAAGCGTACACACTCACTGCACACCCCTCTCGGGGAATTGAACCTCGGACGTCAGCGGCGAAGCCTCTAATGTTGCTCCACGGCGTGTGGTTCATTCATTTGACAGCATGTAGATCGGGGTAATTACATTCATTGCATTCGTAGTCTGTGTCACAATCTGATTGTATGGGTGGTTACCTACCAGGTAACGCTTGTGGTTGGTCAGCAAGTCAGCTAACATCCGCCACGGTGCCCTCATTTCAATTGCGAGAAGCAGATCATAGAATGGTTGAAAAATAGTTTACTGTCAAATAATGTAAAGAGTACGCGACATGTGTTTCGCCCTAATTCTGGGCTCATCAGGCATACACACTCACTGCACCCCCCTCTCGGGGAATTGAACCTCGGACGTCAGCGCCAGAGGCGAAGCCTCTAACGTTGCGCCATGGTGTGTGGTTTATTCATTTGACAGCATGTAGATCGGGTTAATTATGTTAGCTGACTTGCTGACCAACCACAAGCGTTACCTGGCAGGTAACCACCCATACAATCAGATTGTGACACAGACTACGAATGCAATGAATATATATATATATATATATATATATATATATATATATATATATATCTATATATATATATATATATATATATATATATATATGGAGGTCCAGATCTAACTATGCAACTTTTAATGCAATGCAATGCAATAATTGCATAATTAGATATACTGTATATATATATATATATGTATATATATATATATATATATATATATATATATATATATATATATATATATATATATATATATATATGCACACACATTAGTCTGTAAAGGTCTATTCTGATAGAAATATATTGGTTTTGATACATTAGTATATATTTTGGTTTGAATACATCAGTTCAGATATATACATTGGTTAAGATATACATATTGGATACATATTGGTGAATATACAGTAGATTGGTTTAGATATATGTTTTTTCAATAGATAGATTTAGACATATAAATCCATTCAGATTATTACTTCGGTTTAGATACATCTGTTTGAATATACATATCAGCTAAGATATATACATTGGTTCGAATACAATGGTTTAGATTTACAGAGAAGCACAGGGCGGCCCCCTAAGGTTAGCATCTCAGCTGCATCAACAATGTTATCATTACTGTATATAGTTTATACACGATGCATATCTCTGTCTGGCACGTTTCATTTCAAAAGTCATCTTGGCTTGGAGTCCACATTTTGGCACTTTTCTTTTATTTCATTATTTAAAACAATCGCGCAGATCCCCAACCCCACTTTCCACTTCATTCTGCTCCGGCCCCTTACACCACCTCTTTCTCACTGTCCCATCTCATTACATATTCTTCTCAGAAGCCAACTTTTCATCTACAGTATGCTCAAAATAGGACAAAATTTATATTTCAAAAGACATTAAACCAGGCATGACTGCACTGCATATGTTGCTTCACATATTTACTTACAAAACCATGCAGTGTTTGATTGCCTGTGCTTTAACTCAATACACCAGTTCAGCAGCAGCAACAACAACAAAAATACTTAATAATAATAATTCTTTACATTTATATAGCGCTTTTCTCACTACTCAAAGCGCTCTCCTTTCTATAGTATATTTTCATGCAAATGGTGCAGTTAAAAGTGCTCTACAAGATGTCAAAGTAATGGTTACAAGCAAAGAAAGCACAAATTAAAATTAAATAATAATAATCAATTGGAAGGTTGCCAGTTCGAATCCCGTAAATGCCAAAAGGGACTCTGCTCTGTTGGGCCCTTCAGCAAGGCCGTTAACCTGCAATTGCTGAGCACTTTGAGTAGTGAGAAAAGCGCTATATAAATGCAAAGAATTATTATTATTAATTATTATTATTATTAATAAACAGTACACAAAAACAATTAATGCACACTTTCATAGGATAGATATATTATCAAAAGAAGTGGAGTCCTTAATATAGAATTTTGTTTTAAGTCTCTGTAGAGAAAAGCCAAGCAAAATGACACCTTTTATTGGCTAACTAGAAAGATTACAATATGCAAGCTTTCGAGGCAACTCAGGCCCCTTCTTCAGGCAAGATGTAATCTTTACATCTTTACATCTTTACATGTAATCTAATGATTACATCTTGCCTGAAGAAGGGGCCTGAGTTGCCTCGAAAGCTTGCATATTGTAATCTTTCTAGTTAGCCAATAAAAGGTGTCATTTTGCTTGGCTTTTCTCTACATTCATAATGGCTAACACGGTACAGCACCCTAGTTTTAAGTCTCTAAATGCAAGTCCGATAATAAAATCGGGTTGCCAGGGTGGAAAGAAAAAAAAAAAAACAACTCCAGTTATCCTGGAGAAAAGAAAACAATCTACAGGGGATCCTAGCCAAAAGACCATCTAGCCCCCACTGGGCATTCTACCAAGCATAAATGTTCTTAAAAAGTTCCTTATTGTTTTTTTAGGCTTTGTCATTGTTTAAACATTATATACCTAAACCAATGTATCTTAACTAATATACTGTATATTTTAACCAATGTTCATAGATGTTTCAAACCAATGTACATGTCCAGTGCAAATTATCTGATATACATACATTTATGACCCAGTCATTTTTCCTTAATGGTACCTCACCATTATATATAGTATATACAGTATAATGCAGCATCTATGCATCCCTTGGTTTTCTTTCAACAGTCATGCAGAGGACTGTTCCTGATGTGTTCTAAATTCTGTTGTTTTATTTATGTTTTAAAGCTTTCAGAAAAAGGAATTGTAATTTATAAAATTCTTTCTGAACACTGGCATTGTGGTTCTGCATGGCAACCAAAAAGACAAGGAGCAAAATAACAGTTCTCTTTATTCAATGAAATAAGATTGTCAATATTATTTACTTGTAGGTGGGACTTCTTTGTTCTAGCCATGTCCCTTTCCATATAAATACTTAACTGTGTGAGACAGCTGCTCTGTTATCAAAGGTGTGGTCAATAAAAAATATTACTTTAGCTGATGAACATGCAACATCTGACTCCCATTCCTACAATCTTTGCCAAAAGACAAAGAGAAAGAACTTTGCATTGAAAGGTGGGTCATGTTGCTAATGCAAATATAAATTGTTCATTATATTTATAGTACAAGTCCCTCTCTCTCTAGAAGGATAATCTCTGTTTTCCTGGCTTGATTTTTTCCCTAGCTCAACTTATCTCCCAACTCTATATGCAGTGGACCACTGGAAGCATATGGTCTTTACACATTACCAAAGGATCAAAAACACCCTCTAGTAGTCCTAGTGCCTTCTCCTCAGAGTTCCTTTCTGATTCCCTAGGTGTCTCTGCACTCCTAAGCCCCAGCTTAGATTTATCAGGCCTGTTACTCCTGCCAACTTCCAATCATCTTGCCCTAAGGGTCCATTAATTCTTTAACATAACACTTTGTTAACATTTATAGAATTGGGGGAATTCTTAGATTCTTCTCATCTCCCTTTGCTACTTTGTGTGAATTTCATATTGGGATTAATAAAGTATCTATCTATCTATTTTTGTCATCCTGTACTATACACGCATTTATTTGGAATTTGTCTTGTTTTATTTACTATTTTTACACAACATCATTTAAGTTCTTATTTCCCTTTTTAGACAATGCAAAGTCACTCTGAAGCTACTTACTATCCTAGTAAATGTCCTGCGCCCCCGTATGAGGTTTTTGCAAAACAGAGGAACACCTTCATTTACAGACTTAGACAACTGAGTTGCCTCAAGGAGCACTATGTGTTTCTACCTACAGCCATCACTCTCCTTAATGAGTCACCCCTTGGTCAAGGTGTTGTTGTTCCCTGTTTGCTGAATGTATAGAATTTTAATCATATCTTTTTAACCAATAAGTGATCATTATTAGTATGTACTTAAATGAAGTTGCAACGATGGATTATTAAAAACATAAGAAAATGGACCAATGGTGACTTAAAGAGTTAACTAAACATGGCTTAAAGCTTGGGCACATGAGGCTTTTGCCTCATCTTAGAGAAGCCACCAAGATAGTTGCTAAGGTAAAAATGAAGTAGATGTTTAATGAACACCCCCTAAAAAACGAGGATAAACTAGTGAGAAAGCCCGAAATACCCTATTATGAACCGCTGATAAGATCAATGGGAAAACCCGTAGGACGTACTTACTCTATCACTATAAAGCAATGTTTAGTATAATGGAAGAACTGACATGTATACGAAGTTACTGGAAGGTGTAGTTGATTGGCTAAGATGTTAGAATTGTGCATATTAAGAGTCAGATGGCATGATATATTAGATAACATAATGGCAATAGGAAAGTATAAAAGGGATTCAACTGTTTTCTTGATTGCTCACACCATAGACTGAGGCATTTGCGCATATCTATGTGCAAATAAAAAAACATTTTTCATTTTCTTCTGGTTTTGTGAATGATTTCTTTGAAATCAGAGGAAAGTTATTCCACTACAAATGATACTGAGCATGTCTAGCAGGCATTTTAAAGGGCAATAACGCCATGTGGAATAAACTGTTAAATGCTAATATACTGTGCAAATGACTGAAATCCTGTACTGTAAAATTATAATTTGTAAATCTGTGCAATTTTAATCACTTTACACCTGGTAAATACCTACAATTCATTAATTTACTTATTGATAATTCTTGTTATATGTGTGTTTGTACCTTTGTTAGTGTTATATATTCATATCTTCTGTATACGTTTAAATACAACCAATTCCACGGGGTGATGGACAACATTAACACTTTATTTAATGAAACGGAACCAACCGCAAATGCTATTATCTTTCTCACACACGTGTCTCTCTATCGCTCATTCCATACACAATGTTTGCTCTAAACTCCACACCCCCTTATTTATATTACACATGCACACACAACCATGCCCTTTACCATATAAGAAATAACAGGATACCCCTTGACATTTACAAATGAAGATGTATACATAACAGTTAGTATACAAAAGATTACTATTCTTGTTGTATGTTGTCACACGCATGCGGTTATGGAACAGTTTCAGGGCTTGAGTGATATTCCACCAAAACAAGAGGTGGTGCTGTCTAATAACGATATCTCTTCTCCTCCCTCTGCAGAAAGGAAGACTGACATCTTCCCATTCATTATGTTACTTCTGGGGTCCAACCACTTGGACCCACCTCTTCCTACCAGAATCCATCTTAACCAAAAGAAAAATAATCTTGGGTAGTCTACCTGATTACAAAGTCGTAACATTTTTACCACATATTTTATTTCATTTTTTTCAATTGTTTAAATATATAGGATTAGCTTCAAGGTGCTCTAAAACATTTTAATTTTCCTGTCTTGTTCTCACAATGTATATTGATGCATTTTTGTCCATTGTTATAACCCAGCAGTAGTAATAACATATCTATCTATCTATCTATCTATCTATCTATCTATCTATCTATCTATCTATCTATCTATCTATCTATCTATCTATCTATCTATCTATCTATCTATCAGAATTGGCCATGTTGTTTTTTGACAGCTGCACACTGTTCCAGTCATATTCTAGACAGATGAGTGGCATATACTTCTATATGTACAAATATTTGGATTAAAAAAGTTAGAAAATGTATGCATGATGCAACATTTGGTTGTATTTGGGAACCTACTTAACCATTTTGAAAACTGGGGGATATCCAATTTTTATTTATTAACTGTTTTTGTGACATCCCTTCATCCATCCATTTTCCATACCTGCTTTTCCAGAGCAGTGCCTCAGGGAAACGGAAGCCTCATGCAGGGCAGGAATGATTCGTGGACAGGGTGAAAACACAAAGAGTAATATTCAGAACAGTGATAGTATCATGTAATTACATGTATCAGTAAAGTATATAAAATACATGTTTTTTATTTACAACATTATGTATTTAAAAATAGTAATGGGTGAAACAATTTACATGAAACTGAATTTACACAAAACTAATTGAGTATTGCTTCCAGTGAAATTTGTGCCATTTACATAAGAAGAAAGAAGTTTAGTCTTCTCTGTAAGTATTTACGTTTTAAATTTGCATGTGTCTTACTGTCATTTAGTTTTAAAATAAAATAGTGAAAAAAAATCAACTGACTCATTTCCTGTCACATGTAGACATGTTGTTATTCCAACAGACATTTTCTAGTAGTACAATCCCCACTTTGCAAATTATGATGACTATCTTTATGATCACACAATCCTAAAGATGCACTACAGATAAAAACAGAAATCTGAAGCCCCACAGTGCTTCAAGCATGCATATCCTCACCCCTCTTCTACACGAATCAAGAAATAGGAATAGTAGTTAATAGGTAACAGCTGTTTCCCATTTAATGTGATTTCCTTATGCATTATACCCGACAGTGCATTTTAACATTTATTCATGTGGAAAATATACAGCAAATACCATCTGTAAAAAATTCGGACATGAGCGTCAGTACGCTTTGCGCCCTAGAAATCAAGTTAACTGAACTATTCTATAACATCCATCCATCCATTTTCCAACCCGCTGAATCCGAACACAGGGTCACGGGGGTCTGCTGGAGCCAATCCCAGCCAACACAGGGCACAAGGCAGGAACAATCCCGGGCAGGGTGCCAACCCACCGCAGTATTCTATAACATTTCAGTAATTATTTACCACTCTGATGCTGATCTTTTTGATCATAAAATAGGTCATTACGATAGCAATTAATGAGAAGAATCCATAATAAATTGCAGAATAACGGCAATTTGAGGGTTCCTCTACTGTGCCACATTCTCTTGCACGATTTGGCTCAAAAACTAATCAGCACATCGTCATCTCATAACAGGCTTAAGTTTCAAGTACTATTTTTCTGTCCAGCCGTTTTAGCTCTAGACTGTCCTCAAGAAACTGTGACACACAGACAGACAGACACACACCAATCATCGAGATACCAATCTTTTCTGTATCATGGGACCCTCCTCTCCTATAGACGATGGTGGGGGAGGGTGCAAAGCAAAAATCACTGCGATCCTCCACAGTGATGTGAATGAGAGGCATAAAAGGAGTTGATTTTCCTGATGTGCAAGAAATGTTATGCATTATGCGGCTCCAGAAAACAACACAGGTAAACAAGAAAGTGTGAATAAAGCTTAACACTACAATCCCTGAAGCCTACAAAAAAAATTGCAATCCCAGGCTACCATAAATTTCTTCACATCTCTTCATCAGTGCATTTGTTTTGTGAATGTGTCAAACAGCACAGGCAACAAGCAGCCTGATGTCGCACAGAAGAGTCTCAGAGCTCAAGTCTGTTTATTTGGGTGTGAGGTGCCTTGAATTGTAGAGGGTAAATAATATATAATCATTTGCAATACATACATTTCATGTGTGTTCCATGTCTACAATGATCTATGTAAATGTGGGATGACAGAAAATGTGAGGCAGGAAATGCTGAACACATATCTAGAACAGAAACTTTTTTCATGTTTTAGTAATAACTGACAAAATGTAGACAAGTCCAAATACCAATATCAAATAAACACATTCACAAAAGGTATTACAAAACAAGTGTGCCTTTGTTCAAGAATATACTGAAGTAGCTTTCATGTACTCCAGATTCACTCGACTGATGGAGTACCTGATCAAGGGTTAATACCTATGCTGAAGTGTCAATCTAAAATTGGTGGCAGCAATGGTGTTGACCATGATATATAGAAGGTCATTGTGAAACTCTGCCAGTACACCATAATGCCAGTGAAATATTAAATAACTATAATTTGGACATAATGCAGCCTTGAGGTTGTTTTAAGTATAATGTAAACACAGTATGTGTATTTAATACATGTGTAATGGCTTACATAACTAACCTTAGGAGGCTTAATTTCCTCTTCCATTCATTTCTGTATAAGTTAAGTAACTTTTTGTTGTCCTTGCTTGCATTTTTTTACTTTTAAGGTTATGGAGATTATTTAACTTACCTGGCATGACTTCAAGCAGTAGAGAAGTGAATTGATGTTACAGAGGTTCATGAAAAATGTTAATGTGCTCATTCTAATGCTTCCGTGCATGTGTGAGTCTGCTGGTATTGCAATAACTTGTACTGGGGACTTGTTTTGCGGTCTGGAGTGGACAGTAGATGATTAAAAGAAGTAAATCAACAAACTATGTATTTTTTTCTCACTAAAAACTATACACGCATGGAATAAATTACTAAGTAGTGTGGTAGAGAGTAGGATTTTATGGTCCTTCAAAAGTCAACTTGATATTATTTTGCAGAAATTGGTGAATAGGGTTATTGAGCTATGTTGGGTTGAATGGCCGATTTATGTCAAATTTGTTCTAATATTGTAATGTTCTAATATACAAGTTAAGGTGAACTCTCTCAAGGTAAATATGATGCAGTATATTTATCCATACTTGTAGTTGCACAAAATTTTTAATTGCTTTAAGACTGATGAGTTTGCAAAATCACTGGTGCTTTATTAATGAAAAATATTACCTTAAGGGATAAGTGTGTCAGATTTGAATAAAATCAGTCCACTGGGAGCTGAGTTGTTTCATGTGGACAGACAGACAGACAGAGTGATTGTAGTAGGGAGTTTTCACATTACATGAAAATGCTCCTAAAAAGAGTAAGTAAGAAATAAAAGAAGGAATTGCTTTCAGATTGTCTTTATTCACAATTAACATTTAAATGGGTATGTTTTATTTATGACTCTTGTGGTGTGTGGCCGGCTAAATATTCCAGCCCTCACCCCCAGGCCGCCAGATGGAGCTCTCCCAACAGCGTGGACGTTCCCCGAATTCCAGCAGGGCCTCATGGACTTTGTAGTTTATATGCACAGCCCTGCTGGATACCTTGGGGACCACCAGGAGTCGCTGTGGGGAGACTGCCGGACTCTTACTTGCCCTATAACCCGGAGGTGCGTCATGATCACGTGACAAGAGTAAACGACGTGCTTCCGGGTTGAAGAAAGGAGCTTTTTATCCGACCCGGAAGTGTTCATGATCACATGGACAGAAGGGAGAAACACTTCTGGGTCAAGGGGTATAAAGGACTCATGGGTATGCCCAGACATTGAGCTGAGCTGGGAGGAAGGGTGGCAAAGTGTCTGGGAGTGTGGAGGATTGATTATTGATTGTTTATTATTGAGTATTGTGGAGAGGAGGGTGCTTTGTGCACTGTATTGTCCAAATAAATATAATTATTGGACTTTTACCTGGTGTCTGGAGTCGAGTCTGAGGGTTCAAGGGGTCACGGAGACCTCAAACTACCACAGTTGGCGTAGTCTCGGCAGGATTCTCTGGCCGTCGATTTTGGCAGAGGACCTGTATTTAAAAAAATTTTTTTACTGTGGACAGAACCCTAAGAGGACAACGTCCAGACACGCAGCAACATCGCAAAAACCCAAAGTTCACCAAGTCCATATGGGGAAGAAAAGAGGCAAGCAGAGCGGCAGCGCCAGCGGAGAAGCTCTTTTCGTAATGGCCGACGCTCGGGAGGAGCGTAGGAGCGACCACACAGAGCGGGAGAAGCCTATGGAAGAAGACTGCAACGAGGTAGGTGCCGGGGAAATAATTGCGGATAAATTGAAAATAACGCATCTTGTACCTTGCACCTACCTCGGAATAGATCATCCGGAGGCTCTGCGGGATGCAGACAAGACTCCTGTAAACGGTGGCAAGCTCTCGTTCGAGCCGGGGAGAGAGATGACTGACTTCCGCATGTCGGCAGCCGACAAGGGACATGTGACCCAACCCGACGCTTTCTGGGAAGGAGGTGGTCCACGTCCCGCTGTTTGCTCCGTCTCCGAAGAAAAAACGGACTTGGACTTTCCAAAAGGGAAGGGGGAGGCGAATGAAGCACCGCTCACCCCGCAAAAAGGTAAGGAGGGCCGAGAAGTGGCTGATCCGTATGTCGATAAATTAATAAAGACAGACGGCAGTTCGCCAAAGAAGGCAACCCGGCCCTCAGACAAAAAAGACTCCAATTCCCAGAAGCCTCCGCGAGACCCGTCAGAGCACGTGCCGACATCGGACGTGCTCATTGGCTCCCGACCGGCTGGTAAGACTAACAAGGAAGTGGGCTTACCGCCGGCCGAAATAAATAACTTTATAGACGTGCGGGACCTCGAAAAATTAATCGAACCCGTACGAAGTATTTTACAGATGCTACAGGCAATAAAGAAGATCATCGGAGACCTGGGAGCGACGGCCGAAGCGCCAGTAAAGAAGGTGGATGAATACCTACGGCGACTAGGATGTGAGCGTCCCGTCTTATATGATTTGGCGGTACAGGTTAGTAAAGACGGTACCGTATATAATAATATAGGGACGCAGTGTGAAACGGGCCCGTGTTTAATAAGTACCGGGTGCCAAAGCACTGCGTGCCCTACAAGGGATTGTGGTGTGATGACCGAAGGGGCAGAGGAAGCGCCGCTTGAACCAGGGCAGCTGAAAAGTGCTGTCTCTTGGAACAATGTGGGGCTGAAGACGCCACCTCGGGTTAATTTAAAATCAAAGGGCGTTCAGACAGAAAAAGGGCTCTCTTTTACTAATAGAGAGACCCAAACTGTGGAAAAGCCCCAGATTAAAAAGGAGATCCTATTAGAGAAACGGGAGTCTCCTGATAAGGTGATGAGAAAGTTGTTGTTAGAAACGAAAGGGGCGGGGGAAGCGCCAATCAACCCGGAGCAGTTGGAAGGTACTGTCTCTCGGGGTGATGTGGTGCTAAAGACGCCGCCTCCAATTAAAAGAAGGTCAACGGGCGTGCAAACAGCAAAGGGGCTCTCTTCTTTCAATAGAGAGACCCAAGCTGTGCACAAGCCCCAAAGTAAAAAGGAGATCCCAAAAGACAAACGGGGGTCTCCTGATAAAGTAGCAAAGGGCGTAGAAAACGCAGAGGCGGCTATGGAACCTCCCTTGGCGGAGAAAAGGGTGGAGCTAACGGAGTTCCTGAGGTGTTTCCGGTCTCGTGGAGCAAGACAGCCGGGAGGACGACGGCTCTGTTATAACTGTCATCGACCAGGCCACGTTTGGCGAAGTTGTCCTCAGGGGACAGGGGAGCGGAGGAATAACCGATACACCGTACCCCCTAGGTTCTCTGGGGGATCTAGACAACAGAGCCACGGCCCGGAGGCCGTGTCCTCTTGGAGGAGGATGTCCCTCGGGGGACTGGACGCTCCGCCCCAGTTGGCTTCACTAAAGGGAGGGTATTGTGGTGTGTGGCCGGCTAAATATTCCAGCCCTCACCCCCAGGCCGCCAGATGGAGCTCTCCCAACAGCGTGAACGTTCCCCGAATTCCAGCAGGGCCTCATGGACTTTGTAGTTTATATGCACAGCCCTGCTGGATACCTTAGGGACCACCAAGAGTCGCTGTGGGGAGACTGCCGGACTCTTACTTGCCCTATAACCCGGAGGTGCGTCATGATCACGTGACAAGAGTAAACAACGTGCTTCAGGGTTGAAGAAAGGAGCTTTTTATCCGACCCGGAAGTGTTCATGATCACATGGACAGAAGGGAGAAACACTTCTGGGTCAAGGGGTATAAAGGACTCATGGGTACGCCCAGACATTGAGCTGAGCTGGGAGGAAGGGTGGCAAAGTGTCTGGGAGTGTGGAGGATTGATTATTGATTGTTTATTGTTTATTATTGAGTATTGTGGAGAGGAGGGTGCTTTGTGCACTGTATTGTCCAAATAAATATAATTATTGGACTTTTACCTGGTGTCTGGAGTTGAGTCTGAGGGTTCAAGGGGTCACGGAGACCTCAAACTACCACACTCTATATGTTAAATCCATACTAATAAAAGGCAAAGCCCTCACTGACTCACTGACTGACTGACTGTCTGACTGACTCACTCACTCACTCATCACTAATTCTCCAACTTCCCGTGTAGGTAGAAGGCTGAAATTTGGCAGGCTCATTCCTTACAGCTTTCTTACAAAAGTTAGGCAGGTTTCATTTCGCAATTCTACGTGTAATGGTCATAACTGGAACCTGTTTTTTGTCCATATACTCTAATGGAGGAGGCGGAGTCACGTATCGCGTCATCACGTATTACGCCTCCTACGTAATCACATGAAGTGAAAACAAGGAAGAGATTTACAGCACGAGTCAAACGCGGGAACGAAGGTAAATGACATTAATTGTTGAGTGTCTTTTAATACTGTGTAATTGTTGAGTGTCTTTTAATACTTTGTAAGAATACATATTAACAGATGTGCAATTAAACGTGTGCATTTACAGGGTGATTTCTCAGGCTTAAAGCTCGAAGTGATCACTCGAGTGAAGGCAGCTTCACAAAAAAAAAAACAGATCCTTAACATACTGTTATTGGTATACAGTGATCCCTCGCTATATCGCGCTTCGCCTTTCGCGGCTTCACTCCATCGCGGATTTTATATGTAAGCATATTTAAATATATATCGCGGATTTTTCGCTGCTTCGCGGGTTTCTGCGGACAATAGGTCTTTTAATTTCTGGTACATGCTTCCTCAGTTGGTTTGCCCAGTTGATTTCATACAAGGGACGCTATTGGCAGATGG